>NC_056728.1:1881845272-1881961762 GCF_019279795.1 Protopterus annectens | reverse complement strand
GTAGGACTTTGGCTACTTATCATATTGCATGTAACATTTACATTTCTTACATACAGGCATAACTATTTAATGCAACTATTACATAATATATGGGACATAATAATGTCCTACAATCTCGGACAGTTTCCCTTTGTAATGATTTATGCCAGGACACAACTGCCCAGGGAGGGGATGTCCCTCCTAATGTGGGACAGGTGGTAACCGTATGCCTAGGGCTAGCTATAACCACACCTACCGTAATGATCTTCCTCCGAGTTGGCACTGACAGACACCGCGATGACACACACACACACACACACACACACACACACACACACACATTACAGTCACACAGAAATGCACACGGCACGCTCAACACACACATACACAGACTACAGCAATCACAAACACAGTTGAACACAGTACCTACGTGGACCGCAACATGGGCAGTGGTAACTAAATGTCCCTTCATATCATGATAATATTACTCACGGTTCTAGTGTTCCGGTACTGTGTTCTTTTGGTCTTTCAGCCTCGTGGTTACGCGTGTCGGTATGTGACACATTCCATAGTTGGCGGTATCCTATTTATTTATACCTCCAAGGTTTTATGAATGTCGTTGACCTATCTATATATTTGCAGATATTGATGAATCCGTATATATATCAACATATATTTCTCTATCACCCTTTCTATGTATATATATATATATATATATATATATATATATATATATATATATATATATATATATATATCTGACAGAGAAAGTGATATGCAAAATACACCTTTCATTGTGCACTTGTCGGTGTATACTGTTTCCTGGCTCCGCACGTTTGTGTCTGAACCTGTCACATTACACACCTGCTGTAGGTACATCTTGGCTACCATAGTGTTAGGTGATTGTATACATGATTGCATGTTCTACTCCTGGCAGTGGTCATTTTACCCTTCAGAGAAGGCACTATTAGAACAGGGGTGAATAACACTGGTTTCACCTGTTCTGGACATCATTGACCATGATCTGCGTGATATTCAGAGAAGCTTAGCCCTGTTTCACGCATATCCGTATAGTCATATTTAAACAACGCTTACCAGCACTGGGCAATGCATATTCCTGCTAACGTGTGCTAAACATGATCTGATGACCTGCATCCGACATGCATTATTCGTGCCTTTGGGATTACGTTACATCCCTTGCAGGACATGGCACCGGGAACATGCACGATGGTCACTGCATTTACCACTTGGCCATCTGGGATTTGTACACGTGTTATGGCGTTTTGTATGTGGAGTATACTACAGCTGTTACTCCATACTGCACTCACATGGGTAACTCATTTAGTTTACATATGGATGAGTCTAATTAATGGTATGTCCATGTGATGTTTACTGGATGTTCACCAGCAGTGGGTATGTATATCACAGTGAGCTACATATGATAATGTGCTACACCTTCAAATGACCATTGGTGGAGCATGCTGGGGTGACGAATACCTGTCATGGGTGCACCCCATGCCTTGACACAACATCCATGATTACATTATGTGGAGCCCCTCATTAACACAGCAGGGAATCCATGCAGAGTGTGTGGAGAACAGTGCTTACACACATGGCATCCCGCGATTGCCTCTGCTCCACTGAGCGACAGTTGGTTACTCGATGTTGTGGCGACAGCAGACACTGTTTGCCTCGTTTGGTGTATGGCCTCTGACAATCGGGCGTGTACCTACCGATGTACCTAGGAACCTATATATGCAGCACCAACATATGCTGATGGGCGCATGTACTGTTCAGGTGTTGACATTCCTTGTTCAAATAGCTGTTGTGTGTACAATGTTTGAGGGCTGCCTAAGTAGGATTCACACAGTAGGCCACCTATACATTACAATTTACAGGTGGTCGTGTGTGTGTGCCACCCATTTTACTGTGTGTGCAGGTGGAGAGGTGTGTCAGTTCGTAGGGGCCTACACTGTCAGAGTTTGTGCTATACGTTCCCTCTTTGCTAAGGCATAGGCATATTGGGCATGCCTCTGTCTGCCTACTGGAGCTGGCACATGGTGTTCGTGGTCTGAATCCCTCTGTGCCTGTGATGGCCTTGGCAATTGCGGTGGGCTATGAGGGCCTTCAACATTTTGTCTCTGCTGCAGCTGTTTCCACAGGATCATATTATGTAGCATGGCACATACAATGAAGATGCGGGCCCACGTGCCTGGAGAGTACTGCAAGGCTCCACCAGATGTGTCCAAGCAATGGAACCGTGATTTCAGCATCCCAAACACATGCTCTATGATGATTCAGGTTTGTGTGTGTGCCTCATTATGGCGTTCTTGCATGGGTGTGTGTGCATTTTTGATGGGAGTCATCATCCACGGCTCCAGTGCATAGCCAGCATCCCCCACAAGGTGGCCATGTGGGATGTTCCCCCTGACAAATACTTGATACAGCTGTGAGGCATGCCAGATATGGGAGTCATGGTAGCTTCCAGGGCTGCCAGCACACACATCCATGATAATGTCCTGGGCATTGCACACAGCCTGGCAGTTGATGGAGTGGAATTCCTTGCGGTTTATGTAGCACCTACCATGCTCACCGAGTGGTGACTTGATATGTATTTGCGTGCAGTCTATCGCACCCAGTACCTCCGGGTAGTGTGCCACATGGTGGAAGTGACGCATATTGCTGGCCAACTCCTCCTGAGTTCGGGGGAAGTATATATGCTCATTGGCATGTGGTAACATGGCATCCAGGAACTGGTGTAGTACCCTGGATGCTGATGCCTGTGAGATCCCCATTATATCTCCAGTTGGCCTTTGAAAGGTACCTGTGGCTAGTATTCACAAGCTTACACATACCTTCGTGTCCACTGGGATGGGTTCCCCTCTGTTGTTTCTGGTTCTCAGGCATGGCCATCACAGCTCAACTATTTGCTGTAAGATGTCCCTGTCCACCCTGTAATGCTCTGCTATCTCCAGATCATGTAGCCCCTGGTAGGTTAACCTTGGTCTGACCACTCTTCTCCTCCTCCGGGGCCTGCGGTGGTTGTCAGCATCATCCTCCACAACACCATCAGTCTCTAACACATGGTGATGAATCACAGCTATGGTAGCTCCCAACATGTACATTCTAAAAGTTCCCCATGTGTTTACACCTATGGTGCAGTGTTTGGGAATACACAGGTGTGTGTAGGGTGCTTTCACACTTTATACTATTGTGCTGTGAACACCGATGATGTCATAGGGTGTGTATGTATGATCATAGCTACAGGGTATCTTATGTGTTTTACTACAGGAACTGCTATTGTGGCGCCTTTGGTGTTGAATTACATTTGGCTGCCATGGATTACCTCTAGCCCTTCCCTTTACATTTCTTCACGTTTCACCTACCATTTTCTGGCATGCATCCAGCAGCCTGCTTTCATTTGTACTTTCCTAGACCTGGCTTATCTTGCGTAATGTGTTCTATTACCAGTGTACTGTAGGTTTGCTTTGCTCTGCTATGACAGTTCTCCTTTCTTTGCAATCTGACGCCTCCCCTATCCTGTTTTGCAGGTTTCTGCGAGCAGACTTGTCAGCTGCCGTTGATTGCCCGCTGTGAGTTAATAGGTGTTAATTGCTCAGTTGTACTCCAATTACCCTACTGCGGCATTTCCTTCTTTTCTTCCCCTGACCTTCCTGTGTGTGCTAAAGTTCGCGGTACGTGCATCCGCTTGCCGGGTTTTGGGCACGTTTTCATCCCCGTACACATGCTCTTTCGGGCACCATATGTGCTCTCAGCTAAAAGATTCTATACTTACCTCCCCACCCCTGTCCTGCAGCTTTGCTTAGCAACGGCCAGGCCAGATTTGCATTGCTCCAATGTGCTTACAGCTATGGTGGCACACCCCACTGCTGATGTCATGTATACCTCTGAGCAACTCCTCGGTGTTATAGTGCTGTGCCGTATGGTACATCTTTAATCCAGCTGGACGATTGCAGTTCAGTATTACCTGCCTCATTTGCATGGCATTGGCTACTTATTCATAGTTACCACGCCGAACCCTGTCTCATTCCCTTAGCAACTCTTGCAGCTTGGTTGTGGTGTACCATGCATACCATTGCATATTATGGTGAAATCCTAATTTGTATTACATTGCGATTTTATGACATTTGTATATATTTTCTTTGTGTTCCAGTTTGTGCACACATGCCCTGTAGTTGTACTTTGCGTTACTGTGGACATGACATTAAATGTTGTTTTTTAGGTGTTGTGCATCTTTTCTTATGCCATTGGCTGTGTATTTAGCCATTGGCATATGTTAACTTTGTAATACATGAGTCTGGTCCGCTTCCATAGCTCCGATGTTCTGTTTGGTAAAAAGTAAACCTTGTTTTTTGCTTTACATTTCCGTGGGCTTATGCTACGCCTGCACCACTTCATGAATCGCTATGTACCTTCATTTGCATGGCATGGCACTGCTTGTGTGGTGATTAGCATACATAAGCTGAGGACTGCGTAGTTCTGGCGTATGCCGGTAGTGCACGTGGAATTGGATCGTACCTGAATCGCTCGACGGCCATATTTGGCATTATACTGCCTACACCACGCCTGCACCTGGCGCAAGCTTCATGAATCCCGGGGGTAGACTTTCCCTCCATAAGTCTTTTGTGCTTCTAATACCATGGTGGCAATGCTTTAGAACATTTCTAATTTTTGGTGAGTCTTTTTTTAATATTATTTTAAATATGCAGGTAAAATTTAAGGTTATCATCCACAATCACTCCTTTTTTTTTATGGGAGACTACTTCAATTTCAAATTTGTTTAGTGAGAAGATTTTTAAATTTGGTTTATCAGTCATGTGATTTGAGGAAAAATAGCAGTAACTTTGTTTTTTTTTTTTAGGATTGAGCACAGTAGCTGGGCATTATGGAGCCATTTTTCAACTGAGGAAAAAGCTTTTGCTTGATATGAAGGGGATGAAGAAAGTTTTTAGATGCACATATAAGCATAGAATCATCAGCATATTGTGGTTGGACCTACAGAGGTATAGAGGTTATTTATCAAGGTCTTAAAGAGGAAGGGGCCAGGACTAGAGGCTTGTGGTACACCATGGGAGATGCGCATATATGGAGAGAGAGTGCTCTGCCATTTTACAGACTGGAGCCTGACAGTGAAATAGCTATTGAATCACAGTAATCAAGAAGGTGGTAGTCCAAGCTGAGACAGTTTGCACAAGAATGTAGCATGACAAATTGTATCAAAGGCTTTTGACAGGTCAGTGAATAAGGAGGAAGCAAGTTTGCCTGAGTACCTGTATTGTTTCTGGTGTCAATGAGTGACAAGAAGCAGTAGTTGTATTGTGTGTTGGGTGGAAGCCATATTGGGTAGATGTGATGTTAGGTGATGTTCTTGTGGAAGATAGTGGAGTTGTTGCTTAAGAATACATCTTTCAAGAATTTTTGAGAAATGTGATAATATTGCAAAAGGCAGAAAGTTAGAGATGTTAGTCAGATATCACCTTTATGAACAGGGATAATATAGGATTTTGTCCATAGTGAGGGTACATAACATTCAGACACAGATCTATTGTCAAGGATAGAGACTGGGTATGCTTTGTTGTAGCTATCTTTAGGTATTCAGGTGGGACGATATCAGCTGCAATGGAGCAAGGTTTGAATAAGATGCTAGAAATGGATATAGAGGGAGAATTAGGTAAATGTGGGGATGCTGGGGAGGGACTAAAAGAAGTAGTAGTCTGTATGGAGAATGTTGGTTTTGGTCTAACCTGTTGTTTGCTAAATTGTTATGACTGGGTGTTACTGAGTGGGTGATAGAAGTGCTGGATGGGGAAGTGAAGAGTTTTTAGCTAGGGATGTAATGCTTTCTGTGAAGTAGGTATTGAATAAGGTTGCAATTTCTAGTAAGAACTGTTATGGCAAAGGATGTGTTTCTTATTTGAGTGCAGATATAACAGATTATACAATACAGTGAAGTCCAAAATTTTTGGAGGTCATTGCATGCAAGTTGTAGAAGGCTATAATATTGTATTATCTAGGTTGACTTGTTTTCACTCCTATTGCTCAATTCTATATAATATTGCAGGTTATAAGGAGTTTTAAGTTTAAGCCATTCTTTCCAAGCGTGCTCTTAGACATTATATTTTTTTCTGGGTAGTGAGTCATGGTTTGTGGCTAATTTTCACTTTTATTTTGAGAAGTGTAGCATGGCTATTTATAGTACTTAAGAATAAGGTATTAAAAGTATTGACTGCCTCATTGATTGGAAAGATTTTTTTAGGAGAGACAAATTAAAGGCTTTCAGTGTATTGATGATAGAGTCCTTGCTGAATTCAGAAAGGTTCCTAGTTGTTTTAGCTTCATGAGTGCCAGGATTGTGGGGGGTATTTCTATGGGTATAAACTGGGAGGTTGTCGTTAAGTGAGTTTGGATAAATTCCAGAGGTTAATAATTTATTAGGGTCAGAGATGAGATTCTAGTCTAGAATTGAACCTTTACTGTTGGTATTATTAAATTTGGTGTGCGCTTTGATAAGTTGTATGTAACCATAAAGGTTTATAGTAAGCTGAAGGCAGGTATGATGTATGGTTTTGCTAGACAATATTTATATCTCCTATTCTGATTTTTTTTTCATAAGGTATATGATTAGTTGTCCAGCAGTGGAATTCTTCTAAAGTTCTTATATTATTTCCAGGTGGAATATAGACTGTAAAATAATACATATATATTTTTTATCATTGTTAAGCTTTAGAAGTAATACTAGTATTTTTACATTTTGCAAATTATGGGATGTTGTGTGAATAGGGAGAGAGGTTATATTAACATGGATAAATTAAGGCTAGCACTCCCCCTTTCCTGTGGGGCCTATCAGCTCTGATATATAATCTAGCCAGGAAGGAGTAATTCCGAATGTTTAATATTATGCTTAAACTAGCTTTCTGTAATGGCAAGAATATCAGGGGTATATATTGTAAATATTCAGGCATGTAGTTCTGTAATTTTGTTACAAAGTGCTACTGAAGTTGATAGCAGCAATAATAATTTTTTTGAGTACAAGTAGGAGAATGACGGGGTGAGGGGTTTGATGTGTTAGTTTTATCAGTATTGATAAGTGGTTGTTTAAGGACAGTACAGCTGGGAAGAGGTGTAGTTTGTGGTGGGAGATGAAGGAAGATTAATTAAGTCACACTTTGTTGTGGTGGTTCTATGCTATTTAGATTAATTGTTGAGTTTTCTGAGCCTGGATTGGGGTATACAACCTGTCAATGTGAGATTTTTGATAGATATTGTATTGATTTATAGGGGTTTTGCATGAGTTTTGTTTTTTGAGTAGAGTGCATATATTTGACTATAATTCATTTGTTTCAGTGTAATCATTCATATTATATGTTTCCTTCATGCTGCAACTGCAGCAGTATACACCTTGAAATACCAAAGTGTATTAAACTGTACCTCCAAATGCAGTATACCATCATGTTGTACATCATGTGTTACAATGAAGTGAGCCTTGATGAACACATTACTAATACCTGTATGACAGCACGCTAACATAAATCACAAACAAGTGAAACATTAATGTCTATTATTAATCGAGCTGTTGCAAACTGAAATTTCTCACACAACTGTACACAGGCCTGCAACAATTAAGCTGGATTTACCCACAGTTGGTGTGGTTTGGTCACAAGTGTTTGAGTCTGTCCTTGTGTATAAGGCCTAAAATCCTCTTTGTGAGGTACTTTTGTGGCCTTTGCAGCTGGTGCATGTGTCTTTTGAGGTACATGCCAAATGGGGCATTATACTTGATGACTGGCCTAATGAGGGAAGAGTAGAGAAAGATGATGACGTCTTTCTTCCTGGATGCAAAACCCTTGGTAATGAGGTGTGCTACATAGAAGGACTTTCTGACCACAGTGGTAATGTGGTGGTCGAAGGAGAGGTTGCTGTCAACCTGTGTCCCCAGATATCTTATAATGCCTTCAGTGTTCAGTGGGCTCCCAACGATGTGGTAATTAGTAGGAACTGAGTTTTTCCCAAAGGGGATGACGACACATGGTTTTGACACCAGTAATTGGTCTCAGTGAGGCCTTTCTGTAGGATGTCTACATCACTTGGGGAGTTAATAATGGCTTCCAGCTTGCAGTCATCTGCAAATTTAGTCAGCCAGAGTCCCTCTGTGTTGGCCTGGACTTCTGAGAAGTAGATGCCAAACAAGACAGGACCCAGGACCGATCCCCGTGGGACTCCACACGTGACTGGTCGGCAGCCTGACTTGCAGTCCACTACTTTCACACTAGGAGGTGAAATGTATTTTATATTATTCAGCACTGATGTCTGATGTCAAACATCATGCAAATGCTGCGGACAAAAATTGAAGGTTTGTTTTATTGACCATTTCTGGCCATGTGTGTTGTGTGTGATTTTATTTTTTCACCATATTAAATGGGTGAAAGAGGTTTATAGGAAAGTGGTGAATATCAGGAGGGGGGCAAGCAGTGGGTAGGACACAGGGGAAGAATAATTAATGTGCAGGGTGGTGGTGGCAGAGCACCATAGCTATTCACTTCTTCACAATATTTGTAAAATATAAATATAAATGCATATTTGTAACAACAATTTGATAAATTTGGATAGTCATCTCTTCAGGGTTGGGTGACAGCAACTGAATAATGTTGTATGGCCAAATGGACCCCATCAAGTGTGTCAAGTAGACATATAGGCAAAGGGGAGAGGTATGTAGAGGCATCATTTTTTTTTGTTTTGTTTTTTTCTTGGGACAGGTCCCAACGTTTTTATCTTTGTTTTGTGTAGAGAGAGGAATATTGGGAAGATGGTTAGGAATGAGGGGTTTAGGAAGGTAGTGTAAGTTAGACAGCAGGCACAGACATACAGGACTTACAAGACAGACAGGGATGGTGATGGACATGAAAGGATGGGGGACACCACGATGGGGGATAAATAAGGGACATCAGGGGTGCATCCACATCCAGCGCGAGTACAGTGAGAATCTATTCCTGTCATAACTATGTCCTGCTGCAGTCATTTGGATCAGTGCTAGACAAGGCATCAAGTTGACTATTCACTGGAGGATGTTGATTTGGGCACTGAGTTATCTTCCCACAATGCTCTCCACCAGCCTTATCAGCTCCTGATAGGTGAAAAAAATCACCATCTCCACTACTAATGCTCCCAGAGTGTACCACTGCACCAGCAGCAGGGCCAGAGCTACCTAATGCAGCTGGAGCAGGTAGTGCAAGAGTTGTGGAGGCACTACTGCCAGGTTGTAACTCAGACGTGTTGGATGTCTGTGCCACTTGTGGTGTTGCTGCAACCACCTGTGAGGTGTGGCAGTCCGATCCCCAGTGGTTGGTCTGACTCCCCATACTGATAGTCATTTACGTTGCAGCAGGAATGTTTAAAAAAAAATGAAAATAGAGATATAGGCTGGGGGAATTGAAAACGTATAAAATACAATCAATTTCATGCCATTTTAACATTTCAAAATATATTCAGACTTACACGTACATACAGTAACCTTTGACATATCCAGGTATGAATGTAAACTCATAAATGTGTCATAAAACACATCAGCCTCAGTGTTAGCATAGACATTAGCCAAACAGGTGACTATGGCATATCTCATATATGCACTCCAATTAAATACATCCATTTACAAAGATGGAAAGTTTAATGTTACTTAATGATCACAGAAAATAGACTGCACATATTATTCTGCAATAAAAGCTAATCTTTTCTGCTTGGAATTGAAGCAACACAGATACTTTGTTCAAAAATTATTGGAACAGACATGTATGCTTTAAATATAGTTGAGATATGCATATTTAGTGCTGTATGTCTCAAGCGCCTATGGACCGATACCTTGAAATTTGGTAAAATTGATTACATTTCTGATGTATTATGATTTTGCTTAGATTCATACTTGAGCCATATTTACTCCATGCCTCTCTGAGGCATGCCAGTCATTGCTGATGATGAAGACCTAATTATGACAAATGTATATGTGTTTGGCTTTGAATCGTTATGCTATTAGACTGTTACAAAACAATGCCCTTTGCATTGATTTAAATGATCTCAGTAAAATATGTTGAAGAAGGGGGGCATGCATACTTTACATGACATACTGTCCTGCACACCCAGTAATCATACTTGCGGTGTGTCATACTTTATTCCAATAATTTTTATTTATTTATTTATTTGACATTTGCTGACTGGGATAGTCCGACTGAGCTTGGCCCTTTTACAGTGGTGTTCCGGGGAGAAAAGCTCCACAATAGAAAATATACAATTGGAAATTTCACAGTACAGATTAAATTAAATTTCACAGTAAGATAAACTAGCATTACATTCACCGTACAAGTTTTACAAGTAACAAGAAGATAGCTAACGAGTAATTAATTCTCTGTATGGTTTTGAGAGTTCAATTAAAGTATATACAAGAAAGGATAATAGAAACAAAAGGTCAAATAGTTGAGTACAATTAAAGTATATACAAGAAAGGATAATAGAAACAAAAGGTCAAATAGCTGAGTACAATTAAAGTATATACAAGAAAGGATAATAGAAACAAAAGGTCAAATAGTTGAGTATGGCTGTACAAAAATAAGAGGCAATTTGGCAGATGAGGCAATTTTAGCAGGAGGTGATTAGTAGTAAGTTAGGAGGAAGTAAATTGAAAAATGCTGAAGAGTACCTAATGCAGGTCTAGAGAAGTTGTGGTAGAGGTTAGTTTGATGGGATTAGAGTTGGGTGGGGAGAAGGGGTGGTGTAGGGAAAGAGGTAAGGTCAATAAAAGGGGGAGAGAATTTAGTAGGGGAACTGAGAGAAGTAGTTAATAATCAAGGTTGAGTAGAAATAAGAATAGATAGATAATTAATGTCATAGAGGAAGAGGTAGAAGGAGAGGGGGAGGGAGGGAATAAAAGAAGGAAAGAGGAAGATTTCAAGTGGGATGATTGCAAATGCATCTGCAGGTACTTTTTATGTAATTTCTAAGAGTTATCTTGAAGTCTTGAGAATATAATAACTCAACTGTACTGAGCCTTAATGAACTACTAAAAATATGAAGAGACAATTGCACTTACATATTTATTAGTATTACTTTTTGAGACCCATAGGAAGCTTGTTCCATGAAAGAGAAGGAAGGTTGCTAAAGAGGGTCTGTCCTAAAATTTTTTTAGGTTTATGAATCTGAAGGGGACATTGTTGTGAGCTTCTGGAGGAGTGAGGTAGGTTATAGAGGGAGACAAGGGATGAAATACTAGGGCATGAGGTGGGCTTGTTTAACATGGAGTGGATGATAAAATGTTGAGAGTATAGGAGTTGGTTATGCAACTCTAACCAACTGAGTGTTTGCAGTACAAGACAGTGATGAGATTTAGGTGGTAGTTTGGCTGCAAATATGGCAACTTTGTAGTATGTTGTTTCAAGTTTGAATTGTAGAGAGGACTGTAAATTAGTAAGGATTTGAGAGCAGTAGAAGAGGTTAGGAAGAAGATAAGCATAGGAAAGTGGTAAGGAACTTTTTATTTCTATGTAGTAAGCCGCATCACATTTTTGGTGAGTTTTCTTTACACTGTGTTAGATCTGAAGGTTGAATTTAAGTTGGTCATCAATAATTACTCCAAGGAGATTTGTATGGGGGTTTGGATAAGATAGTAGCGTTATTCAGCAAGGAGATGGTGAAAGTGGACTTATGGTGATGGAGAGATTTAGGTAGGAAAAGGAGGAGTTTGGTCTTATTAGGATTTAGGATGAGTTGATTGTTAGTAAGCCAAGTTTCAGTTTGATTGTAGGAGGTTTGTATTAATGTCATACCTCTCAACTGTACATATTTCCACAGAATGTCCAGATTTTTACCTCATATTTATGGTCTGTTTTTCATAAAATTGTGGTTTTCTGGCAAAATTAGTTAAAAATCCTTAAAGACTGAAGTTTGAAAATGATGACAGATATTTAAGTTTCAGACTTTATACCCTTCAGAAAATTCATACTGATATAAACATCTATTATTCTATCATCTTTCTAAGTTTGTAAGAGCAACATTTAAAAAGTGTCCATATTTTTGTGTCTTTGCCCCACTTTTATTTATGGCTTTGTCTAGATTTCTTGCTCTAAGAGGTTGAGATGTATGGTTAAGGTGAGTAGTTCAGAGGGGTTGTAAGCAGTGATGATGATAGCTGAATTATACGCATACTGTATAAGGGTTGACTGAGGGCAGGAAGTACAGAGTTAATTAGCAAAAATGTTGAAGAGAAGGGGACCAAGTATTGAGCCATGTGGAACTCCCATTTTTATTGGAATGAAGGGAGGAAGAGCAGAGGGCAATTTAACAGCTTGCTGTCTGTTACTGAGGTATCTAGAAAACCAAGAGATAGTAGTAGGGGAGAGGTTGAGCTGAGAATGTTTGGAGAAAAGTATGGAGTGGGAGACAGTGTCAAAGGCTTTAGAGAGATCCAAGAAAAGGCAGGACACCAGTTTGTCATTTTCTCTGCCTAGAGAGACAGAGTTAGTGAAGGAGAGGAGAACAGTTGTGGTGCTGGGGTGGGGATGGAAGGCATGTTGGTAGGGGTGATAAGGTTTTCATGAGTGAGATAAGACATAAGTTGCTTATGAACACAGTGCTCAAGAATTTAGGGGAGAGGAGAGACTATGGCAATAGGGTGATAAAACATTCTACTGAGTTCCGTCCTTTGTTAATTTAATGGTATAGAATTTTTTTCCAGAGTAAAGGAACACTGGATTCACTGGTGGAGCAGTTAATAAGTATGGAGATTGGGTAAGCTATAGAATTGGCAGCAGCTTTTAGGAAGAGAGGAGGCAAGTTGTCTGCAGATGGGGAACAAGGTTTAAGTTTGAGGGGATGACTTTTAATGTAGCTGGTAGGTATGGGTTGAAGTTACAGAGGGCAGTTTTATAGATAAGGGGTGGATGGAGGTTTAGAATAATTTAGGTTAGATGTATGCATAAGTTTGCTGATGTTATCTATGAAATAGGTATTAAAGATGGAGGCAGTATCCAGGGATGAATTGTTTGGGCAGGGGTTTGGTGTTGATGGATTTCTAGGCTGGAAAATGTGTTTGATGGTGTTCCAGAATTTTTTGGGATTTGTAGGTTTTGTTTTAATAGGTGTGTGATAGTATTTATTTGTCTTAAGTTTATGTGCTTTTTTTGCCAGGTTCAGAGTTCCCTATATTTTTGGAGGTGTATGTATGATTTTCTCTTTATGTGGAATTTCCATGTGGAGTCTCTGTTTTGGATCAGAGATAGTGTTGATTTGGTGAGCCAGGCGGAAGAGCGAGATTTGACTCTAACAGCTCTGGGGGGGCTAGGGAGTTCAGTGTGTTAAGAAAGACAGAGTTGAATTGGAGGAGTGCATCATTAAGAGAAAGGTGATAAAGGAAGGCCCAGTCAAGGGCAGATACAATAGGTAGTTGTTAAGATTATTGGGATTAAAGTTGGTTAGTTTATGGCATTGCTTGAATTTATGAGGACAATGGAGGTGGGGGGGGAGAATATTTGGACACAAATAGGGGAATGAGCACTAACAGAGTCAGGCAGGGATATTGGTTGGTGGTAGAGATGAGAACGGGAGACAAGAATCCAGTCAAGAATTGAACTGGTGTTTGTAGGCTTGTGAAGAAATGTGAGGGGGGGTAATTTGGGTATAGCCGAAGAGGTTAATGCTGATGGATGCAGAGTTAGATGTGAGTGTCAACCAACTGATATTAACATCATCTAGTATGGTAGTTTTATGCGCTATAGTGTCAACAGTCCAATGAAGAATTTGTTCTAGGAATGGAATGTTATCAACAGATGGTATATAGATACAAGCTTTTGTAAGGCTTTTATGGTTGTTGAGTTTGCAGTTAGCCAGGATGAGTTCAGCTGGGTGGAAAGAGGGGTGTGGATTAGTAAGGGGGGTAAGTTAAGATCGACTAAGCAGATTATGGCTACACCTCCCTCTTTTGTGTGTGCTCTGTCAAAATGTAAGATGTTGTAGCCAGGTGGAAGGAACTCTTTGTCTGTGTTATGAGGTTTTAGCCATGTCTCAGATATAGAGACATCTATTATGTCGGAGGACTGCAAATATTGTTAAAATGATACATACACAAGTGTATTTTAAATTAACTATAATCATTGTTTCATGTAACACACTTATCAGATAGTATAGTTAATATATTTATCATTAATTACAAATCTGACCTCCTCAGTAAAACTATTAGCAATCTGTATTCAAACCATAAATTACCTCTGCTGTTACTCACAGCTTAATGCACTAGCATGTTGAGCCACATAAAAAGTTACATAACAGGTATACTTTGAAGCTCACCAGTGTCAGTTTCATTTTCAATATTGATGTCATTCCAAATTAAAGTTTTGAAGTTTTGTCTTAAGGAGTTAATTGTTCAATGCTAGTGACTGCTGTCAGTCAACAGTATGTAATGTCAAGCATCATGCAAAGGCAGAAAGAAACTTACAGAGTGATGATTTAGACAAGTGTTGGATTTATAAAATCTCTCCATCGAATACAGTATCATTGGCTTTACTCGGAGACATTCACTCTGTTAACAGTATTTGCCATGTGATAACTTATATTTCTGTTACACACCATCATGCATTCATGTAATGACACTTATTGGCAAAGGTACCACACAGCATGTTGCATAACGTCATTTTGTACACAGCACGTAAAAGTAGGATTTACGCCTGTTTTTAAGAAAATGTCCTACTTTCAGGATTACTTGTTCTGACATATTTACAGTGGTTTTGATTAAGTATCCATGTTTCAAAATTCATTACATTGCTGATTTTTGATCCTCAAACTTTAGCCCGTGTCAAGTTTGTTACATTATGCATATAAAAATCTGTTATTACTATTATCAATAGTTCAGTTTCCAGGACATGGACATTTCTTTAACTATGAATACTAACTTCAAAATATCAAAATCTGGAATCAAATCCTGCATTATTGATGATGTTACTTGGATGTTATTGCATTAATGCATTGAGCCCCAGAGAAAGTTACAAAACAGGTGTATTTTCTGCACTCAGTATTCTCCAGATTTGACTGAAGTGCAACAGTACTGATCTTACTTGTCCTTTAAAATTTCTTTCCAAATCAAATATTTGGGCATTTGCCTTGGAAACTGAATTATTATTCACTGACAGTTGCCAATGAGCAATGCAAATGCTACATAAAGGATGAAACAAAAAAAGAAACAATGAAAAGTTTGTGTGATGATGTCTCACTTCTGTGGTTTTATACCATTAAAATGTGGACAGTAAAGATCCCTACTTTGATACAGTCATCACCCTTTCTAGTTCTGAAGAGCGAAACCATGGCATTAGCAAATACTGACAAGATGAGCAGTGTTTGTCATATTGACATAAACATGAGGTAGAGAAAGGGGAGCACCTATAATCAAGCTTTGTGATTCTAACTTTTTACATTTTCTGAACAATGTACCCATGTTCCCTTACTTGTCCTTTCACAGCAGATGTCTGGATGAATGGAATATTTTTACAAGTTAAGCTACTGAATCATGTCATAATGCAAACAAATGTATTAAATACAAGAGTGTGTTCTTCTCTTTCGTTTTTGAGCATTACTCACTTTTGATGCATATATACATAGCTGCATTATAATTTGCATTTATTTACAAATTTTCTGTTTAGATGTCTATGTTTTATGTACCTGATATGACTTACATACACTTTTTCCCTCAAAGGCACAGTTACCTCTTAAGCATATATTCATAAAATTGATATAAAGGTTACCTCCTAAGTCAATCAATTTAATCCAAAACTTTGCTGAAATCCTATTCTGCCTGACACAATTTCTTTAACTTTACAACAAAGTAGCAGAATTCTTAACCACTTAATTAGTCATGATATAATACAAGTGAGTCACACTTACAAGCCATTAGCTAGCCACAATTCTGAATACTTGCTCTTGCACTGCTAGGGCATGTTCATGGCATTGTTTTCATCTTTACACCATGTTTACCTGCTCAGCTTTTTGAGCAGACTGATTATGAGCTGACACTTAATTTACATATTAATTTTCTTCAGAGGACTTAATCAACACTATATAAGCACAGTCTGGGGCTAAGAAACATGTGTGGTAATAGGGAGAACTGTTTGGATTCATCAACTTAAGATACTGCTGTTTGACGGGGTTAGGTGAAATGTATTACAAGTTCTGTCAAGGAATATTATCATCTTACAAATAATAGTTAAAGTTATGAGTTTATTATTGCTTTCCTAGAAAATATGGAAATGATGTCTGCATTTTGCCCATTTGTGTTGGTATACAAGGCATAGCAGTTGCTATTGCAATGATTCTCATATTATGTTACATGGGTTTATGGAAACATTCCACATAGGCTTTGAATACATTACAAACCTAATAGAAGTGCCAATGTTAAAATGACATTTCACAACATGTTCAATGGCAAGGCTGTTGTCTGACATAAACAACTGTTATCCTGTTACAAGGGTTGTGTTATAGTCATTTGCAGTTGTTGGGGAATGGAGGAATGCTTCTTTGGAGGGTGTATTTGAGTTTTATTATATATCTGAATGATATTTACAATTTTCAATGTTCTTTTGTAAGGAAGGTTTAAAAGTTGCTATTACAAAATGATCACTGACTTTTCTTATATAAAAATGATTTGTTTTGCCCACCTGTCCTTAGGACTATTAACAGATGTCTGAATATTAAAATTAAAATTACATTCTAATTTAAATTTTAAGGTGTCATTTCATACACTTGTTTCAATGGTAATGCTGTTATATATTCTAGACTAACACTTTTAACTTATTCACTTCTGTTATTGCCAGGGGCAGTGGTGTTTCAATTATGTTAAAGATGTGATGTGAGTATTCATATAGATAAATTATGTACATATTTTTAACTATGCCTCCATAAATGCTTTGTTTTCTGCTCATTGTAGATCATCTTCTAGGCACACAGCCCCTGCTGATTTTTTGATACCTACTTTTTTCCTTTATTTACTTCCATACAGGGGTATGGCACCTAAAAATATGATGCTGAGATCGAGGTTTGTCCATGCCCACCTTCAGAATCTCTTATGTCTATTACTGAAAGTTGTAGCTGAGAAGCCCTCCTTGACCATATTTGGCAGCAGGTGCCCAATCATGTGAATGTTTTGAGTGGCCATGGCTGTGATAGTAACATAATCCCCAAAGCCAAGAAGAGAGCCATTACTATTTCATGAGAATGGAGAGCTACTGGGGGTTGTTCTGCCACTGAACCACCTCTCACTGAGACAGAAGAGTTCTTGTCAACTGTAAGGGATCTAGGCAGCTCAGAGGAGTTACCCAGTGCCATGATGGATGTGTGCTTAGATATTGAAGATTATTAAAGAGTGCCTATCGCTGATTGTCCAGGTACACCATTCATACATATCTATCTGTATCTATATATATATATATATCTATATATCTATATCAATATATATATATATATATATATATATATATATATATATATATATATATATATATACACACACACATATATATATATATATATATTTGTGTGTGTGTGTGTGTGTGTGTGTGTGTGTCTATATATAGAGAGAGAGATAGTTATAAATAGATTATCTTTCTTGTGTCATCTTTTGTTTAATGCTTATCATACCTCTATCCATCTCTGTTTTGTCTGATTAGGCACATTTGTTATTGAGGTTCCATGACTACCTGCTGATGGTATGGACATAATTTTTTAGATGCATTCATTAATATATTGAGCATTAAATCTACCTTACCGATGTTTTTATTTGCACTAGAATCTACTATTCCTTTACTATGGGTAACATAGCATATGTCGGATCAGTTTTTCTTGTATTTCTCGTTTTATAATATTTTATTGCTATAATTACAGGTAAGCTTGCCTCCGTCACTATGAATCTCCTACTGCCTGATGTCAGAGAATTGGTAGTCCCTGATAATGATGGCAGAGATGAAGAGGCACAGTGTGAGGTTGCAGAGGATCCATCTGACCTTAGGATGCAGCTCCCACATCTCTTCCCCAGAGTTTGGACACACCAAGATGTGGTAGAACACATGGTGATGGCTGTGACAGCTCATCTAGTTGGCATCATTCATGTTCAGGTAGCACCCTGACTTCTAACCTGGGTCATGGAACTAGTAGTGCAACTCCTGGAAGAGGTAGTTCAAGTGGTCAGATTTGGTTATATCAGTGAATTGATTCCTTTACCATGCATGCCTCACACCTGTCCAGTGTGCTAGGATGTAGTGATAGCACAACTGCTTTTGCTACATTTCTGTAGACCCACACACAGTGCACCTCATTTCACCCATGCCGACTCAAACACATATATATATATATATATATATATATATATAAACCATACGTGTTACTATATGCTCTGACAATGCATACTTGCTGGTAACCTGATTTCTCACTCACACACATATGAGCACACACACACACACACACACACACACACACACACACACACACACACACACACACACACACACACACACACACACACACACACACACACACACACACACACACACACACCCTGTGCAAGTAAGGAAGACTGTTTGATTCTTTATTTACGGCCACCTGTGACTGATGCCCATAGTGGATACCTGATGCTTGCTTATTCAGATGCTTGCTTTTTCAGAAGTATTGTACTGAATTGCACTTTTTTTGTTATTCTGCTCAAGTTCAGCTTGTTATTTAGATTGTCCTTATTGTAGTTATCATAGTATTAGTAGTAGTGCAGTCATATTAATTAACTGTGGGGCCTGTTATCTCCACATTATGAGGTACAGGGGGCCCGATCCCTTCAAAAATAAGTTTAAAGGGTAAGGGCAATATGCAATATTTGTTCTGATTCTGTATTTTATTTTATTTATTTATTTTTTTTAGTGTTTTGAGACTCAGCATTCATCTCAGTAGGGAGGAACTATCTGCATTATCTGTGACTGATGCATGCAGAGCAATTTTGACTAGTCTAATATGTACTTAATCACTTCTTCATTCCATTATATCTGTACCTCAAGCACTGGATTTTTATCAACCTGTAATTCTCTAGCCAGACACTTCTTTCTCTGTAGATTTTTTTACACTTAGTTTTCAGATGTAGCTGTTGAATCAACAAGTATACCATTATAAATAGAACTATCAACAGAGGTATTAACATTTTGTATGAAGTGCTGATTGCCTTTGTTATCCTTTCTCTGTTGACAGTTCCTATTTAAATAAAGAGATCAATGTAAAAACTGACCATAATGTTATTTTGTTGATACTTTGTTACCAATAGCATTTGGTCTGAATTTAAATACAGCTCTCGTTCTCTCTCTCTCTCTCTCTATATATATATATATATATATATATTTTTTTTTTTTTTTTTGCAGTGGCCACAGTTTGTATTTGCATTTGACAATGTTATGATCTATTGGGTACACAACTTTAAATGTATGAAATGTCTAATTACATGAAATGATGAACACACAGAAGGAGCAAATGCTAAAATGTTTTAACTGCTCCTTCTGTGGGTCTATCTCTTTGCTTTGTTTCTAGTTTTTAGTTGGCTTAGCTCATATTTTGCCTTAATTATATCAAATATTACAAAGTTGACAATTTAGCACTGAATTTAGATTTCTGCTTAATTAAATGTAAAAAACAACAGTGACTTCATATTAATGGGTGGTATATTTAAACCTCTGGGAGTCTATATATATATATATATATATATATATATATATATATATATATATAGTATAATTGTAGTTATCAGTTACCTGTTGGCCCCAATAGGCTAGTACCTCTTTCCAGGGTATGACCAATGTAGTATTGATTCTACTAGGAGGAAATTTAGCTAGGACCTCAAGGAAATTCCCCTATTCTTTGGAGGAGCTAGATGATGTTGGAGGGCTTCTACACCACCAAGTAAGCTACTAAGGGAAGCAGCTGCATGGAAGAGGAGAGAAAAGCTATGGAAAGTTTGATTTGGTGAAAATTGTGTTCATTATGAGTATCAGACTATAAACAAAGATTCCTTTGTGGTGGATGTTATAAATAAGCGGATTTAGCTGTCTCCATGAAGAAAGAAGGAAGCGACTCTGTTGAAGAGGTGCAGATAACAGATCTAGCATCTGGAGGGTTTGTAGATGATGATCTGTTAATATATTTGCAGGG
The DNA here is from genome assembly GCF_019279795.1 of Protopterus annectens. Classification (NCBI taxonomy): domain Eukaryota; kingdom Metazoa; phylum Chordata; order Ceratodontiformes; family Protopteridae; genus Protopterus; species Protopterus annectens. The sequence continues at coordinate 1,881,941,566 of NC_056728.1, read as the reverse complement.
TGATTCAGGTGAAAGTCTTGCTGTTTCATGCGATGAGATGGCAGTTTTTTTTTTTTTTTCAGAAGTGAAGAAGATGGTAATGTGGACCAGGAACCAGGTGATGTGACAGCAGAGAATGCAGCAGTTCATATGTATGTTTGTTTGTTTATTTCTTTTGGCTTTTCCCGGTTAGGGGTCGCCACAGCGGAACTCCATTCCGCTAATGATTGGCAGTAGATTTTGACATGCTGGCTTGCCGGGCCTAACACACAACCTTCAACGAAGGATTGCCCATTCACGCATGTCGGCACATAGAAGACGCTCTGAGAATCGAACGGGCAACGTCTAAATGTGAGGCAACCATCTACCGCAGCACCACCACCGCAGTACAGCAGTTAATATGTATGTAGCAGTACATAAATTAAAAGAGGAAAGCAGCAACAGGCTGAGAGGGTCTCTGCTTTTGATGTTGTAGATAATGCAATAACGTTAGCACATACTACAGTAAAAGTAGGCAAAACAAGAAATGAGCAACAAGCTATAACTTAAACTTTTTTTTTTTTAAAGAAGAGAAGACCAACTAAAATGATACTGCAACAGAGAGATATTATGTGTAGGAGAATTTGGTAACTGTTATGGGTTTTAAAGCTCAAGAAATGTATTTTATACATAATGGGCAGAGACTTTTTCTGATTTAATATTTGAAACTATTTGGACTGATAATGAAATTTATTAAACTATGTAAAAAAAGGACATTTATCTGTAGAATGGCTATTTTTTTTTGGTAGTATCTTAAATGTTAAAAAATGTTACTTTGCAGTTTAGAACTGATGAACTGGAAGAAGACAAGGTTAAAAATGTATGTTCAGTCTGTGTGAAACATTTGATAAAACTGTGAAAGGTAAAGGTGAGAGAAGCTTATGGAATGCAGGGCGGAGGTTGGAAGCCTTGAATTGTGAAAAAAAAACATGGTAAAATCCTTGCCAAATTTTATTTCTTCAAATTTGGGTAGCTTGAGACTATTTGCATCCTTTATCTCCACAGTGGGAACTTGGGTAGCTTGAGAATGAATTTTAAGATTAATTAATTGTTTTATTGGATTAATTGTTTTGATGGGATTAGGGTATTTAAAAAGAGAATGTTATATCTGATGAAGTCCTGGTGTTTAGAGGACAAAAATATTGTGATTTCATTAAGTGTTAATAAAGGATTGATTTTATAACATTATAACTTCAGAAGTGGTGTCTTCTGTCATCTGGTGCCTCCAAGTACCCTTTCTTACTGTTTTAGTGGTTGCTGCTGGTTGCAGTCCTTGGGCACTTTGTTCCTTTTGTTTTTTTTTTTTTTCTGGAGTTCTGGTAGAAATATGTTTTACTTTTTTACAGGGGAGAAAGGAAGAGGTATCTGCCTATTTGGGTAAAATAGTAGAAGATATTAGTATAATAAGGGGAATGAAAATGGAAAATGAGAGGTTAAAAGAATACAACAGCAAATTCTGAGTATTGTACTCTAGCGTGTTGAAAATATGCATATCACTAAAAAGTAAGTAAATAAGAGACAATAGATATGAAAAAAATCCAGATGAGTTAAGGAACATTTTGAAAAAGAAGTTACTATTAGTGAATTGGATGATGTATTTAGGAAAGTACATGTTGTTTCAGTATCAAAATCAGATGGTAAAGGGTACAGAATGTACAAGAAATTAATGGATTGACAAAGAAAAATTTGTAAATGTACTTAATGAATGGTTGAAGGAATGGTTTGTTTATGAAGAGTTATGTAGTAGGGTATTAAAATTTATATGGGAGAAATATGAGAAAAGTGAAATAAAAAAATGGAAACCCATCACACTAAATAACATAGATAATATTTTTATGAGAATAATACAGAGGATAATGGAAGGAAGGATGAGAAATATTATGGAGGAAAGTATAAATGCTATAGAAGGGAAGGAATGTCAACAATTTTTATTAGTTGTGAGAGAAATTTTTAATATTATAAGTAAAAGGGAGGATATGAAACCTGTGGTAGGTGATATTAGCAAGGCATTTTATATAGTAGGACAAGATGCTTTGTAGGATGTTATCAAGAAATATGGAACAGGTAATGGAATACATATTATATATGTATGTTAGCAATTCAAAATAGTTGACTGAGATTGTTAATAAATGGGTGACTGAGTAAAGAAATACGTATGAAGTGCGGTGTAAGACAAGGATACCCCATGAGTGGAATATTGTTTGCACTGGTAATGAATGTGATAGTGAGTAAAATGAAAGATTATATATATATGTGATACAAAAGGGGATGGCAATTCCAGTAGTTTTGACACAAACAGACAATATAATAGCAGTTGCTAAGAACAAAATATGGATGAGGAAGTGTTTGGTTTGCCAGAATGGGGGTTTAAAGAAAATGGGAATGACTCTGAATAAAGACAAAAGTTAGAATTTGGTTGATGTGGTGAAAACCAGGATATTTATTTTTCAATGAATGAGGTGTCTTTGCTATGGATACAATTTGAGAAAAATGGGAGGATTTGATAAAAGCAATGAAAGTAGTATGTCTTCTCTGGATGACATATAGATTAGCATTCAGGAAACAGCTTATCTAGTGAATTCTGCATTAATTGGAAATGGCATATATGTCAAATGGTTATATATAATCACACAATAATATGAGAAGGAAATTGTGCAATTGGTGTTTTCTTTCATATGGAGTTCAAGATTAAACCCAGTGAAAAGAGGTGTGCTTTACATGAGAGAAGATGAATTAAGATTGAGGTCACTAAATCCATTTTTTTATTCTGTTTCTTTAATCTTGTATATAGCATTACAATGGGTAAAGGAAGAGAATGAGAAATTAATAGTAAAAATATTTAAACAGAAGTACAAAAAGTTCTGGGAGGTGATGAGGATAAGAAGCGTAGAACATTAATATGTAAATGAAGAAAAAATTATCAGGAAAAATACTAACACAGAAAACGAAAATTGATGATATAGAGAAAGATACAAGGATGTGGTGCAATAAAGTGATGAAACAATATTATTATGTAAATGCATGGGGAAATTTACCAGGAGAAGTTATTAAAACCATCAAAGTCAGGAAAAAGTGATGCAGCAATATAATAGAGTGTCAGGACTTCCTTTGGAGACTGGTAATAAATAAGTTACTGTTAAAGTGGAATATGTTATATAAAAAGGAAAGTTGAAAGAGTGACATTATTTGGTGGAGAGGAAGAGACAACAGAGCATGGTTTTTGAAATGTAAAAGAGTAGTAAAATTCTGGAAAGAGTTATAAAAATATTTTTGAGAATATTAATGGTATAATCCATATATATATATATATATATATATATATATATATATATATATATGATTATGGATGGCATATATATTGCATAGGTTCAAAAAGAAAGAATTTGTGAGAAGGGTAAATAATTTATTTTATGTAATATGGGTTCTTTGGAATGAGCAACTGAATTACATTTTGTTTCATGGAAATGGATTTTGGCAGATAATATTGTGCACAACTAGATTATGATTATGGAAGAAGGAGTGGGGGGTAATTATGGGAGAATGACAATGATGATGTTATAAGAAAAATGATAAATAGAAAAAAATATAAATGCATTTATGTGTGACTGTAAATATGTACATTTTGTAAATATGCAAATAATGTGTTTTTTACATTACATAAAATAAAATACCCCTACTCTTTTTATAGGTGTTGTGAGACATTTTACATCTTCCTGAGCCACCACCAACTTAAGCAGATGCGGCCTCAGTTTAACATCTCATCTGAAAGATGGCATACTCAGAAGTGCAGCATACCATTTACGCTATCAGCAACTGATCCACCTCATGTGGGAATAGAACCTGTGATGCCCCTGCACTGGCCCAGTAATCAAGGAGCCTCAATCCTTACTACTAGCAAAAGTGAGGAACGTACACATTGGAAGGATGACAAGTACACACACAGTAAAGTACAATAACCTCTTAAGAGCACACAGAGATTGCAGTCAGTCTGGGGATGGTTTCTGCCTATCTCTCCAGATCCCCAATAAGACTCCCAACTGGCACAGCTATAGGGTTAAGTTCTCAGCTGAGTGGTCAAGCTAAAACCTCCAGCACCCTCTGTGTACAACCAGTGCTTCATGTTCCTTCCCTAGTAGCTAACACACACACTTTGAGATTTGATTTATATACAAGCACACACACACTCCTGAGAAAGGCTGGCACAGGTATACTAGCTATGTCCCCTTCCCCCCAGACTAAATGGTAGTTATCACTGCCACCAACCAGCTCTTTATCAGCTACTATAAGGCCCTTACAAAGGGCGACAAATTCTACTTTGTAATGTTATTATTATCCAAATGGTAAGTGTGACCAAGGTCAATGCTAGTATACAGTGTCACCAAATACATATGCAAGTACACTAAGAGCTAAAATATTTCTAAACAAACCAGCCACAATTAAAAGTTTTTTCAATATATTTATTAATAAATAATAAAAGAACAAGACAATACTCAATAACTCAGCACAGTGACTACAAAGTTTAGAATCGCAGGAAACATTTTAAAACAAAACTGCAGGACAGTTTCACATAAATACAGAAAACATCTAAACTAATCTTTACTATATTCCTATCTATATATAAGAGAGATTACTGTACCCTGATTACTTACTATTAGCAAGGCAAGTGCTAATGAGAGGATGTTTTCAGGTCCAAAGACAAATATAAAATGCACAGTCTCTGAGAGAGTTCCCAAATTAATATCAAAATATTACTGCTGAGTCAGCAGGATGACATCACTCTTTGTCACCTGCCTTCAGTTCCCAGGCTAACAAATACCAACAGAATTTTTAGCATATCTGCGTGAAAAGTACATATCTTTCAGAAGTGTGCCTAGAACTGGAAGTTGTAAAAGAGTTAAACACTTTTACATTTTTAAACCTAGTAATTATTTCTGTTTCAAGACAATAGAAAGAAACTGCTAGCTCTAGACATCCTGTCTCCTTGCTGCATTGAAACTAACTTTTATAGCACATCATAAAACACTTTTAACTTATTTTCTTGAAGTTTTGCAAGTTAACTCTGTATGTTCCAACTTCTACCATTAATATAGTTTATATGCATTTATGTTCTTTTCCAGTAGGGTACACTGTGGTTACATTCTTAAAGCTCAGTGCATAACATACAGTTCAACACATACTTCTGCACCAGTAGTTTAATATCCATATAACACATAGTTCTCTTACATTTGTAAGACAAGCCTATGGACCATAATAATATTCACAAATTACATATGATTATTAACAAAATTCCAGATAGCTGGGCTGGCAGTGTCACATTTCTATATAAATCATATTAATATTTTCAAGTGACATATACTTATTTACAAAATTCCAGCTAGCAGGGTTGGCAGCATTTCAGTTTGTCACAGAACCCACAGCTTCCTGCATCAAAGGCAAGTGCTCTACTTGTTGTACAATTGACACTGATATTTTATTATCCTGGGATGCTTTTTAACATAGGTAAAACTGAAAATCCCTCAGGAACAGAATTTATTAGCATAATTATAGTTTAAAGCACACAAATAAAACATATGTGCTCATCAAACACATACTTGTCTTTTCATCCTTGAGAGAGTTTTATCATCTTCTATAGGAGGCAATTGAAAAAAGCAAATAGAAATTCAAGAAGTAGTTTGGCGTCTGAGACTGAATGAAGCTCAGAAGCCAAGTCTGAATGAAAATATAACAAGTAACAGCTTTTCTTTAAAGGAACTGTCTTCTAAGATGTGCATATACTTGTTTTTTTCTCTCTTTTTATAAAAGCAGTAACTATTTATTTTTGTGAATGTTTAAAAACTACACAATAACTTTAAAGAGCATTTTTTAAGATATATTTTTTATTTGCTGCTGATCACATGTTTTATATCACATGACCTTTTTTGGTTTACATAGTGGGTGGTAGATTATACAACTACAGAGACAAAATGCACTCAGTTTTAATAAAACTTTGAACAAGACGTGGATCCTCTATTTTTTCTTTGGTTACTTGATTTTGTTTAGATGACAGCCTTTTAGGAAGGTTGAATTTTGTTTCTTTGGCACCTTCTATATGTGCATCCAATTGACTTTTTTTTCTTATGTTGTTTTAACCTTGAGTTAAACAGTACTGGTATTTTAATGGAGATTTTCTTCCTGAGTCTCAGCTGGAAAGGGGAACTTGCCCAGTTGTATTAACCCAGAAAAAATACTAAATAGATAAAGCAAGTTAATTGTTTCCTTATTTACTTAGTTCTTAGAGCACCATGCATACCTGTACTCCCAGCTCTCTCAGATCTTAATGCCATCATCTTTTGATTACTCTCTCAGCTGTCGGTGACAGCATGTTGTTTTTTTTTTTCTCTACTCCTACAGCCTACTGAGCATATTCTCTGTCCTTATTCAGTAAATATCAGAAGAGATTTTGCACTTAACAAAAATAGCAACTTTTTAATAACATAATAATCATCCAAAAGAACCTTATTCCCCATTTCCATTTCAAAAAATTACTTACTAAACTACACCTCACCATTACAAAACTAATTTGTCAGATGAAATCCATCTCAGCCCAGGACTGCACCTTTTTATTCATACTATCCCTGCTATCTCTAATAACCAAATCTAATAGTAAAATATTTAACAACAGGGATTTGTTATATCTCAAGTCCTGCCTAGTCACTGAACAACCTTTCAGCAACAATAGAATCATGGATGACTGAGTGAACGATTCCTGTGTATCAAACTGCATTTAATAACAATACTCACTCTAAATGGATAATAGACCTGAAAAATTCACTTTCTAATAGGATGATCGATACCTGAATCAAGCCTGTGCACTATGTACCAGATTAATGACTTGGCTCTCTTTTTTTTTTCTTCTTCTACTTTTCTCTCTTTCTCTTTCTACTGAAAATGGACATGTATCCAGCTAGACTAGCCAAGCCAACAAATGTAAAATAAATAAATAAAATAAAATAAAAGGAATAGGTGGAGATGTTCTACTTCTCATGAGTAAAATCTTCCTTATATAAATATTTTACACTGAAATTGCTATTTACCTCCATAATGACTATACAAATTGGATGAAAGCATGCTTGCAACTTGGCAAGGGCACACTGTATTTGACTAGTCTGTATTCACCTGCTATCTTTCCTGACATTGTTGCAGTAGATATTAACACATATGTTCCCCTGAGCTGCATATTACTAGGTAACTTTAACCTGAGCATTCTTAGCCAGATAGGTTCTCAACTCCAAAAGGTTCCTTAGTCTAAGCAGTCTACACCAAATTGTTCAAAAAACTATGAATACTACCTGTAATAAAGACTCCAACACATTAAAACAACTTGGACTGGTTTATATGTCATTCAAGTTTATGAAGGTACCAGTCCCTTATAATGCACAAAGTGATCATTCCTTAGTAATATTAGACTAATTCTCCCCCGCCCACACCAAAAAAAAAAAATAATCAGTTTCTAACAGGATGATCGATACCCGAATCAAGCCTGTGCACTATGTACCAGATTAGTGACTTGTCTCCATTATTTGCAAATACAAATCCTAATAATGCCTTGGTATTCTTTCTTGCCCAGCTACAATAAAGAAAAAATAAACATTTCCCTCAGTCCTTCAGGTGGAGCATATGAAGAATATTACCGTGGATAAGCAGAGATATCCAAAGACTAATACAGCAAAGAGACAAACTTTGGGAATCAGAATGGATGAAAAGCATCACCACCAACAGCATTCTCCTTGTTAACCCTTTCCAATTCACAGGCACCTTATCTTTAAAGTTTTCTGTTGGCAGGAGCATCAATACAGAGAGCAGTCCTTCTGGTAGAGCTGCTTTGCAATTGGACAATCTGAGGAGTAGCTAATACAGCACAGGTAAGTACAGTGGAGATCAGTGAAATCATAGGGGCTAGAGTTAATGTTAGTGTATGTATATTTTTGGAAGTGTGTGTTTGCCTCTCTGAAAAGTCACGATTGAAGTCAGATGAATGTGTCTTTGTGTGAGTGTGTGTCCAGGTGATCACAGTAGAGGAATTAAGGAGGGAATTTTGTCTGTGTGTGTGTGTGTGTGTGTGTGTGTGTGTGTGTGTGTGTGTGTGTGTGTGTGTGTGTGTGTGTGTGTGTGTGTGTGTGTGCGTGTGTGTGTGTGTGTGTGTGTGTGTGTGTGTGTGGTGTGTGTGACTGTATGTGTGTGTCTGAGTGCAGGAAGGTGTCCATAATGATGAGAAATACTCCTGAAAATACTGGTCTAACAATGTTAGTGGTAAAAAAAATGCCAGATCAGAAACATGCTAATGACTCCATGATGAGATCTCCCTCAATGTGGCCATAGCTCTTTCTAAACTGTATTTTCTGCCCTTTGTGTCATTTGACCTTTTTGAGGTAGGAAGTTTATACCAGAGGTAAGATTCCTTCTGAATCCTTGGGCTAATGTGGGCAACTTGGAAAAATAACTCAACCAATAGTAATCTTTACCCATACCTCACAACCGTCTCAAATGTCCAGAACTTTGTTCAATATATTTCATTTTGTCTCATATTTTTGCCCTGTCCCTCATAAAAAATCAATTTTCTGGTAAATCACTAATGATTACAGTCAGTCAATAAGGCTGAACATTAGAATTTCATGATTCCTATTGTTAAGGAAATCCATGTTGATGCAAAACCCACTGCTCTATTAACTTACATTTTTGATCTACCTTTAAAATTAGTTATAACCTCTGACCATTTTAAACATGGAGTAGTAGCTGTCTAGTAATCTCACTCACTTTCACACTGCAGTACTATTGTTTTATTGCCAGCTTAAGGCCCGTAGCAATAATATTTGAAAAATTAGAATGCAACTAGATATTTGATCATATAAATCAACTTGGTCTTCACTGAGGTGCCTGGCATCATTTATGAAGATGGTTTCGTACATAACGACACTTCATATGACAACTGACAGAAACTATAAGAAAATTAAATGACTTTTTATGGCAAGTATGTGCATAGATGGCCAGAGCTTTTAAAACTGTTAATATGTTTACTCCTAATTAATGAAATGGACACATTCAGCATATTGATCTGTTTATTTAATTTTGTTTAAACATCAGCTTTGTTGTTTTTGTCTTAACCCAGTGCCTCCATCTGTCACTGGGTTTACCATCCTCTCCTGCAACTCTCACACTGTCTCTATTCTAAGGCTGGGACCAGTGCAGAACCTAAGGGTGCTCATGCCATTGACTACTTCCACTGTGGATTTTTCACTTATAACCTACCCCTTGGATCCCCCTCCCTTGCATTTATCTGCTTAGGTCCAAGAGCTACTTCTTTCTATGGACCACACCTGTAAGTAAGGAAGGTCTAGACAAATGTTCCCCCATACCCATCCTTCCTGCCAGTGTCTCAGATACCTGAGCTGCTAATGGAACCTGGGCCACATGGGCAGTAGTTAGAACTTTTTCACTATACACAACAGCACTGGCTTAGGCAACTTCATCTTTGAGCCTGTAATTGTTAACTGGCTTAAGAGTTACTTAGGGATTCATGCACTCCCAGTCAATCTGGCCTCTATTTTCTCTGATATAGAAAACATTAACTGTAGAGTACAGGAAGGCTTAGTGTTAGACAGAGGACAGGATTCACTAATCCTCCGTGTAAGACTAACTAAGTCTTAAACGGACACTACAGTGTAAGGGTATGAAGTCAGCGCATCATGCATATTCATGAGGGTGCGCTGACTCAACTCTAAGGCTTACACGGAGAGTGCACGTGTACAGGGGGCATGTTAGACTTCCGAGCAGTCCAAATATCCACGCCCCTGCAAGTGCCTAAACTGCAAATGTCAACTGAAATGAGTGAGTACACTCAAATGTCCATATACCCAACACTACACTCCCCCACATTCTAAATCCCTGTACAAATTTAAAATGTGAAGGTTTCCTTTTTTTTATTATTCCTGATATAGCTGCCCGTATTTGAGCGTGTATGCGCGGGTTTGCCCATTGCTTAGCTACAGTTAGCAGTGTAGACATCAAACACGATAATAAACTATTTATATGCAAATTAAGCCAAATAGCAATAGTGTAGTGGTAGAGCCCTCGCACAAAGAGGAGGCATTCCCAGTTCGAGTCCCGCCACTCCCCTACCTATTTTCTGTCGGAAATGTGTCCATAAATAGAATTCCTGACATTTACCTTTTAAATCTCAGTAAAATACATTGAAATGGCCTATGTGGTAGTGAACGATATTTAATATATATTTAAGCATGTGGAATGGTCATGCATACTGATAAATACATAAGTAACGTATCTTAAGCAATGTGAAGCACTACTAAGCAAAGTTTACTAGTATTAACCACAGTTAAGTACAATTGCTCATAGCTTAGCACTGCTTTAACTAGCACAATAGTTTTGCGTGGAGCTGTGCATCACACCAACTAGCGCAAACAAAACATGTTTGCACAGAGCTGTGCACCGCGCTAACTAGCTCAATGTTGGGCAATGTTGGGCAGCGTAGAGCAACATAGAGCAATGTAGAGCAACATCAAGCAATGTTGGGAAAAGTTGAGCAAAGTCAGCTAAACACAGCCACACCTGCAAGCTGGTCTGGCCAATAGTAAAATAAAAAGCAATGGCAGGCCTTGAACCCGGGATACTGTGCACCATAACCACAGTACTAAACCACTACGCCATGACAGCTTTAAATATGGATGCATTTCCAACACACTCATATATATAAATGGAAGTGTACCCATTGCTAAGCAGGTCTGCTCTTAGCTGAGAATTTTCAAAACCGGACAATCACAAATAAGTGTGGGAAATGAGGCATATTAGGCGGGAATAATTGCCATAAATTATTGTAGCTCACATCTGCAGACAGTATGGCCGGTGTTGGAGAAGGCTCTCATTTTGAGCACAACGGTGGGGTATTGAGGAGTCAAAAGTAATGGTTTGGCTCCTCGTCCATCATCATGATGCAAGACTCCTGCAGGGCCAGTTTCAGAACACTGAATACAAAGCGGAAGCCTGGAACCATCTAGCACATGATCTCACCAGTGCCACAGGCGTCCCTCGGACTGGTGAGCAGTTCAGACACCACTTCTCAGACCTGAAGAGATGCAATGAGGACTGAATGAACCAGTGGATACAGGAGGCCCATCAAATGGAAAGTGCCCCACTACTGAGTATGTAGCCATGGAATGAAGTATGTAAGAATTGCTATAGTAGTCCATGTTATGGATAGGTATGTCTCAATATCCCTTCGTTTACTTCACAGCTGCAGGTGTCTGTGCTGCAAATCAGCAAGCCTATGCAGATAGGCTGCTAAGGCTGCACCACCAGGCAGGTTAGTAATTATTCTGCATGTGTTGTCATATAAAAGAAGTGAGAGAGCCTGAACAAGAGTGTTGTAACCCATTAATAAAGGTATAATGAGTGTTGAATAACTTCTCTGCATGTACTGTTATATAAAATATATAAAATAAGTGAAACAGCATGAAAAGGTGTTGTAACCCATTAATAAATGTATAATATGTCTTGAATAAAAGACCTCTGCATGCACTGATATATCAAATAAATGAGAGAGCAAGTAGAAGAGTGTGTAATGTCACTTTTTTCGATATGTTGTTGTACCCTTGCATTTTAGAAATAGTACTGTTGTAGTAAGCACAGTCAACCCACACATGGGTAGGCCCATATAAAGTGGATGAAGGGAGTGCCAGTAGCTGTTAAGCATATATACAGTCCTCAACTGTCAGTTCATGGCCGGCATGTACAGGTTAATCTGGCACATGAGTTGCTTGTTATTCTGTTCCCCAGAAATGTCAGTGTGTTGCTAGAAATGTAGGGGGCTGTCATCATATACCTGTCACCTGAACACATACAGACATGTAGATATTTAAATACAAATGAAATATATATATATATATATATATATATATATATATATATATATATATATATATGTAGCAGTAACATCTGTATCCAGGACAGTTTGTATGTCAGATACAGGTCAGGTATATCAAGAACTAGTAAAACCCATTTTACAATTTAACAGACATTGCCCAGTGTAATAATACATGTAGGGGATATATAACTACAATCAATAGGAATGTAATGTAAACTACAAGTATATATAAGTTGTTAATGGGGGTATCTTTTTACACCCCACTGTATGTGCCTAAACAATGCAATTCCACACCTCAATGGGTATGTCTAATCTCATAACATTTGTTGGGGCACATGTCCTATTGGTTTATAAATATCTGCATTTACTTTGATGCATTTGCCCTGTTCACATACCACAATCTTGGTGGCCTGTTGCCACCAATCAATCCTGCATGCTGTTGAAATGTCCACTGTTGTTCTATATATGCATGTGTTATGCTTGCTGTTCAACTGTTGGAATTCTGGTGTGTTGGGTTAATGGGAATACTACTGTATGCTGTTACAACTAAATTGGAATGCTGTTGGCTATTACTAACCCATATTGTCATCAAATCCTCCTAAACATAGAACGTATGGGAAGACCTGTCCCAGCGGACCCACCTGTCCCACCTCAGCTGGCGATGGCACCTGGCATCAGCAGGTCCGGTGCCCATCCCCGGACCCCCTCCTCCATTGGTCCTGTGCCACCTTCGGGTGGAAGTGCTGCAGGGGATGGGGCTCATCTCCCCTGTGCAAGCATGGCTGGAGGAGGGCCACCTATCACCCTCCGAATGGTCCGGGCTGTGGTGCATAGGGATATTGAGAGTTCAGTCGCGGATCCTCTACACCAACTCGAGGCAAGAGTGGCGCGACTCTTGGGTGAGCCTGCCCCTCCTACACAGCCCCCAGCACAGCCACCCTCCGGGCTGTGAAGGTGCAGTGGTGACTGCCCATGTGTGGGGATCTCAGTTCCACTGTTGCCATCTGTGGGCTAATGGGCTTGCGATTTCCAAACACCCTTCCCCGTCAGTGGTGTTCACCCACCCCATGTATCATATTCCACCCCTGTATGCATCTTGTTTGTCTTGTCTGTTTACCTCCCCAACCTAACTCCCCAAATATACCTACTTCCCCTTCCCCACATTGGACTCTCTCCTGAAAAATAAAACAGGCAATCTGCTCCCACAAAAAAAAATTACGCCCCATACATAGCTGCTCATTTTGCACACATATCCGCTGGATACATAAACTGAAATTTAATTGGCAGTACAACATAATTTGTTGTCCTCACCCCCCTCTCAGGAGTGGAAGGTTTCAAATTTCTATCCAAATTATTAGTATATGCACAGCTGTTGCTTTTAAAGAAATGGGCAGCTATGGACCTTCTCTACACCCGTCCTGCATAACCCAAGCTGTTTTCCCTACTGTCTTTCCATCTTTGTGCCCCTTTTTCACCATTTTCTTATCTCCCCATTTTCTTTTCTTTCAAAGAAAAGAGTGCGGGATTTAGCGGGAGTAAGCACTTTTAAGCAGTAGTTAGCGGGTTTGCGCAAGTGTGCGCTTGTGTGCACTTAGCTAAGTATTGCTAAGCATTGCGCAAACCTGCTTACAACTGCTTAAAAGTGCTTTAGCCACTCTGTATGTCAGGGCCCTTGCTCTGCTCAGCAGCAAAATAAAATACCTCTGTCAGTCTCGAACCTCGGACACACTAGACTGCATGAAGTACCACTGAAACATGGTAAACATACAACAAATTGGTGTTGCAATCAATATATCATGCATCAGAATGAGTGAATGTAAAGGACACATTGGAATGCCATAACACAAATCCTGTTCTGTGATCCTTACCAGCAGTTGTGGAATTGCATTACATGACTGTGAAAAGAGAACCAGCCATACTAGCAGGAAATAATGTTACAGCAGCACTTTACAACCCCCACACAGTATCATAGGACGACAAACACTAGCATATCTGATTAGGGCAGAGGCCATACTTCGCAACTGTGACTACATTTCAGGCATGTCCCTGATTTTGAGACAGGTTTTAGCTGTGTCACTCTGAATCCCTCTGAAAGCTACTGATGTTAGGCAGAAAGGTGGTGAAGTACACTTAATGAATAATGATGATAAGTAAGAGTTGGACACAACTTGTACTTCAGGAAATGTGTATTAATCCATATGCTCTGGTTCTCTCAAAGTCCCAACTTAATGTCTCTAATATTGTAAAGGTGTACCTCACTTCTACCTACTTTCCCCTGAGTCTGTTCAAATATGTACCTGAGTGTTTGAGAAGCCTGTCAGAGGCAGAAACACACAGGCATATCAGCTATTCTGCTGTTACACACTGTGCAAACAGCTTTGGAAGGAGTTCCAGAAGCATACCCTTATGTAGGAGTACAGCAGTGAAATAACAAGTGATGCAGCCATGTACTGGAATCAACCAACTGTGACAATGTCATTGTTCCAGTGCTGAAAAGACCGGTGTGGTGCACAGACAAAGAATAACATGCTAACCTCTGGCTACCATCTGGATAGGTCCACATTTGGGAGCTACACAGACAGACCACTTGCCTTGGTAAACTAATAGGTACACAGCAACCCTTCAAGTCCAGCAAGATAAAGTTCACACATTAATACATAATGCTCTCTGTCCTTCTGCACCCCTATCTAAATGTACAATAAACCTGTGTGTTCAAGGTCTACCAAGGATGTAGGTAGGCATACTCAGTACTGAAATTTGTCCGGTTTTCTTGAGCAGCCTGTGCTAACGTCAACACTAAAAAAGCAGAAACTGTTCAAAAGTGGCTAAATTAATATTCACAATATAGCAGTTCACAAACAGTTCATGTGCCAAATGAATACATCTCAATAATTACTTTTGTATGGCAGTTAATTGTATAAGTAGAAATGAAACTACATACACCCATGTATCTTGCGTTAGTATTTGTAAGGGTTATTACAAATCTACACTGACAACTGTGTAGTGGAAGTGGCAACATTCAGGTCTGAGTACAACATTTAAATCTCTGGCTACACCCCTAACTTCACATATAAGAAGTATACCAACCTTCTGACCTACACAAAGCTTCCCACAGCAAACAAGAATGGACCCCACTTTGGAAAGCTGAAAGGGCTACGCCTACCTGACATAGCAATTTATAGCATTGGGTTGCTATGACAGTGAGTACTGCAATTACCACACAGCAGGCTGCATGCAATTAGCAAATGGTGGCCACCAATTGGTGCAGAGGCCATCACATGCACATGTGCAGATACCTATAAAAACAGGCTGTACCTGTTGGCCACACATGCAATCATCCCATTGCAGACACTGAGAGAGAGAGAGAGAGAGAGAGACACACACAGAGACAGAGACAGAGACAGAGAGAGGGCCGCACACCCCCACCCACACCAGTGGGGAAAAAAAAATAAAACAATAAAAATCTAAAATAAAGCCAAAGATACAGCAAAGTGAACACTACAAACACATACAAAGGAAAGGTATGTAACAGATATGTATTTACTGGCATGTAGTAGATGTATTTGAAGACTACTTTACATACTTTAAAACATCAATATGTGGCAGCAGTATGTATCTATGCACAAATGCCCTTCATAACTACTGCCATGGACAAATCAGTGTGTAGCTGTGTGCAGTGGGACATAACTGTGATATATGTAGCTCAGCATTAAATGTCAAACATCTGAGCCATGTCATCTGTGTTCTGTACAGTAATGTGGACAATGGCTGTTTGCTGGTATATGACATGTGGTGGTTAAACGCTGTAGGTGTGATTTGTCAGGTTTGCAGTGTCGCAGCCAGTGAGGCCTGCTAAAGCCACATGGACTGAGAACACCTTCAATGCATTTCACACAAGACTGTGCAATATCATTACATAACTGTATTCTTCCCATACTTCGCATAACTGATATTCCCACCATGACAGGTGGACTGTATATGTGCCTATATGTATATCTATATGTACACCAATGGATGTTTATATGTATGTATATATATATATATATATATATATATATATATATATATATATATATATATATATGGTTCCCATTCAGAAGCCTGAAACATCATAAGCCTGAAAATCAAAATCCTGAAACCAAAAGCCTGAAAATTCAGAATCCTGAAAACTCAAAATCCTGAAAGCCCAAAATCCTGAAAGCCCAAAATCCTGAAAACACAAAATAGACATACTGATGTCATTGTGGCTTTGCTATTGTTAGCCCTGTGGTGTTAGGTCATGCGTTGGGGTCAGGTAAGTGTGCGGTTGGTTTTATGTTAGGGTTAGGGGCGGTTTAAGTGAGTTAGGGTTAGGGCGCAGGTTAGGCATGTATGCAATAGTGACAAATATTGGGGTTAGAGGCGGTTTAAGTGAGTTAGGGTTAGGGCGCGGCTCAGGTAAGTGTGCGATAGTGACGGACCTTAGTTTTAGGGTTAGGGTCAGGGTCAGTTGGTAGATATTAGTGTCTTTATAGTGACATATTAGCATTATTTGTGTTTTCAGGATTTTGAGTTTCAGGATTTTGGGCTTTCAGGATTTTGGGCTTTCAGGATTTTGAGTTTTCAGGATTCTGAATTTTCAGGCTTTTGGTTTCAGGATTTTGATTTTCAGGCTTATGATGTTTCAGGCTTCTGAATGGGAACCATATATATATATATATATATATATATATATATATATATATATATATATATATATATATAGAGGCATGGAGAGGCAGAGTCACATTTACTGCGACAGATGCCTGGTGACAAAGCCATGGCCTCAAGCTCAATGTCTGAAATACATTCACATCCCTTTTGCTAAAAACTCTGTACCCAGGAACTACCACATAGGTGGTAGTCAACATAACACCGACAGTGTGATAAGAGACGATGGGACACAGGTGGACAGTAGTCTCACCCTTGATAATCACAGTTCCACACTAGTCATGTAATCTGTCTACATGGCACACCTCATCACAAAAGCTGTGTTATCCAAGGAAAATACGTCAGTGTTCCCCTCTACTCATCACTCACAAAACCCATTATAGAGTACAATACCCCTTCTGGTATGTACTTCACAAGACATCTACAGCAACTGGAAAGGCCACAGGCATATCTCACAAAGAGTAGTACTGTCCTCAAACAGGTGCCCTATGCATACCGTCTCACCAAACCACAGCTACACTGTGTTGCATACCGGCAACCCAGAGGTGACCCCTGCCTAATATGCAAAGCTATGTCAAACCCAGAGCTGTTGGACATGCTCCACGTAAACAGATCACTATCCCTATGAGCTACACACTCTAGGGACCTAAACCTTGTCAACACAATAGACAGAACATGCTGGAGGGATAGATTCCTATCTCAGAGACATCCCATACTGTGGAACAAACTACCTAGCAATAGCAAACAAAGCTCCTCAGTAGCACCCATCATGAATAGTCTTGATGATTGGATGTGAGATAGGAATTACACCCCAGGAATCACCTCTGTGGCTCTGCTTGACAGGGACACATGGAACTAAATTACTTGGTTGTCAAAGGCCAGGGTACCGTCTGGCTAGGCTTCTATAGGCCTAGGGCCAATAGCCTATAACCTACCTATGAACCAATACACATCCACATGTACTTGTTGCAATAACTGTTATGTGAGGTTGACTGAGTGTGATGGTGAATGTGTTGGTGAATGTGTCACAGTTGTGTATATGTGGGATAGCTTAGTGGGAAATTGTTTCTGTCATGCTATTATGTGTCCTAGCTGTGATCCCAGCAAAAGATGTGTATGCTATTGCTAGCTAGAAAAAGCAGTATGGCATACCGTCCAATGCAGTCCCTTTGTGTTAACTGGGGTGTGCCATTGGAGGATAAAGCAGTACATGTATGCTCATTGATTGGTACTGCTGGTGAATCAAACCCCTGTATGGACTGTAGTACTACCTGAAGCTGTAGGCCTAAACAGCACAGTATGGTGTATATCCACATTGCTTGGAAACATTGTTCTGTGTGTTCCCTGTAGTCCTCGCAGATTACATACCTCAGGCATAAGGGTTTGTAAGTGCTGACACACAGTACTGTATGGTACACACATAAAGCTCATCTGGGTTGCCATACCTCTGTGTCCTGTATGTATGTCTGATGTGTGTGTGGGTATGCCTGTAACATGCCCCGGTCATATGTGTGTTACAGGATATAAGTGGGTATCTAGCAACATGTATAGTCTAGTACAGCAGTATGCCTCCTATATTCACGAATGTGCACATATTGTAGGCAGGGGTTTTCCATCAACAACTAGTGTGGTATACTGGAAATACTGTAACTGGACTTCACAATCATTGCAATGGATTACATATTTTGTTATGCATTAACTGGATATATACCTACTGTAGCCAGGTGGTGCATTGTGTTGCATACAGTGTGCCATGTACTGTTGCATAGTCCTACATAGTGGTTTATCTTTGTTGCTGTGCAGAAAATGTTTTAATATATAGAGCGTGTCAGGCAGTGTCAGGCAGTTGTGGGTTGAGCACTGATATGTGGTATTGAAAGTGTATATCCTCTGACAGACAATAGTTTGCTATTTATGGCAGTACAGTGATATCTGTGCTTTAGAATGTTAAGTGTGCCACATGACCTGCTCACACATATTGTTTTCTTGTCTTCCAGGGCCATGTCCCACCATTGCAATTCTGCATAGAGCCATGCAGAGGATGAGATACTAACCAACTGTCTCATCGAACAGTACAACCTGCTATTTTCAAGAACCAGCCAGGACCAGCATGAGCAGACTACGCTGTGGCAAGATGTTGTCCGTAGGACAAATGACATAGGCATGCATAACCGGACTTATGAGCAGGTACGACATCACTGCAGTGATTTACTTAGACATGTTCGTCAGTGTGCGTCTGATATCCGTAGGCAACAGCTTGCCACAGGTGTTGGGGTTGCCACCCATTCCCCCCCTCACCAGAGTGGAGGAGCTGCTCCTGAGCCTGGGGACTCCCAGCCAACAACAACAACAGCACACATGCATCATCATGGAGGCCGGAGCCCACCAGCAAGTTCACATGGAGCGTGCAGGTAAGTTGGCATATCTGTAGACTACTGTTACCTCTATTGTTAAATCATGCATATGTGAGATGTGTACTGTATAGTTATGTATAGTACTGTATAGTTATGTATATAGTACTGATAATTTGGAACATGATGTGTAGGCCTGTGACCGTCAACCATTGTGCTACTGTAAGATTGCAAAGCCACAGTAGCAATGCCACAGTTGTTGCCACTGACAAACTGTTTCATATCCTTGTAGGTCCCTCTGGTGTGACAGCAAGGCTGCAGACCCATGCTGGTGAGTGTGTTCTACATTTAATATTGCTAATAAAATGTGCATGTCATAGGTGAGGTGTAGGCCATGTACACATGTAACACACCTACGCATAATGCATGCTGTGCATGTTTGCTGTGAGACTATGCACATCTCAGTAACACGAGTGGCTGCCTCAAACGCATGCAATACACAGAGCATCCCAAACAATTGTGGCTACACTATAGTGGACATTGGATAGGCAGTCGATACACATGCACATGACATACACAACTCCATCATATGCAGTACATGTTAATATGCTACATATGGCATATTCAGACACCCGCTGTAAGGTCACACTCCAGTATCCCAAATGTCATCCACACAGCACACATAATATACTTGAGGGGTAGAGGCCTATCATTGGGAAGTGTGACACTCTCTAACATGCAACACATTCATGTTAGGCAATGCTCCCTATTGGGCACCTTACAAACCCATGTAATAAGTGGCTGTGAAATGGCGAATGTAGCTATGGTACTGCAATTCCAGTACAGCATGGTATGTGCCGGTCTGGCACACATTAGTAGCCTTGAGTGACCACATGATGCTGCATGATGATGGCTCATGGTACTGCACCCCATCCAGTTACAGTGACCACAGTGCCACACATAGCATTAACTGCTATGCACCTCAATGTTGTGTGTGTGCAAACATATGCACCGATACACATTATGCATATCAATCACCATTTGTACAAAGTGACACATATATGTCATGTAATGCTATTGAGTGTATAGATCACATGACACACACTGTGTATGTGTAAAGTTTAACGTTGCAGTTGTGTTGTAGCATGCCATGTCATGGCTGGCACTGGTATGTCCACAATATGTCCTACACTCACCATAACCACTGTACAATGGCTATGTTGAGCAATGGTATTCCATCAGGTATACATGCACCACTCATCCTGTGTGTATACATAGCATGCATGTGCTAAACCTGTGTCTACAATCATCTGCTAAAGACACAGATGCACTAATCAGAAATGGATATCTATGTGACACACAGATACAAATCCAGCCATGGTATGTATACCTGTGAATGATGGTGCACAAGACATTGCAGAGCTTTTAAGACTTGCACAGCAATGTTGTGTCCATGTACACATTGCGTTCCAGGGTGAGGCCGATCACTGAACAACAACACACATGCATCAAAGCCATGTATACTGTTATTAGCAAGGGCTGTCTACACCTGCACTGCATGCTGTTGAGCAACACACGTCCTGCATGCTGACACATGTGATATAACTGTTTGCCTTGTGATATTGTACCTCACCATCACCCGCTATTGAGTATGTCCGTGATTGCTGGTGGTGGTGTGTGTGTGTGTGTGTGTGTGTGTGTGTGTGTGTGTGTGTGTGTGTGTGTGTCTGTTTTAGTGAGGAGTGCATTTGTGTGCATGTGTTCATGTGTGCATGTGCGCATGTGTTCATGTGTTCATGCGTGCATGTGTTCATGTGTTCATGTGTGCATGTGTGCATGTGTTCATGTGTGCATGTGTCCATGTGTGCATGTGTTCATGTGTTCATGTGTGCAAGTATTCATGTGTGCCGACATCATATACAGGTCGTAAAGTGTGTTTGCTGTCTTCCTCTTACAGGTGCTGAATTTGGGCTGGTTCAATGCAGCTGGCAAACCAATGTCACTGAGCAAAATAGTGATGATGTTGATAGGTGTGTTGAGGCACAAGCATGTTTGCCAGGGTCTGTCGTTGGGCCGCCAATTGAAAGTACACAAGTGTCCACCCCATCCATGCACACAGTCATACTGCCAATACATCCATCAACAATGCCCTTAGCTGAGGAACAGCATACAGTCAGCATTGGCCAGGACAGTGTGGTATCCATGGCACATGCACCCCAACACAGCAGCCATACCCAGATGTCTGGAAGGGTACCACATAGGCAGATGTCCAGGGGTTCTTGATGGAGCACTGCTGCTCATCATGCCACTGGCAGACATGCCACAGGTCTGACAATGTCATGCATCTTCCAGGCTGTCATGGAGGCACAGGCACATAAGGAACTGTACAGCAGACAGGCACTAAGGGCACAGAGGGTGCACAACACTGCCATAATTAACATTATCCATGACCTAGCAGGTGCCATCCGTCATTACAATGAGGTCACAGATAGACGTTGGGGAGAGACATTAGATGTCCTCCACAATGTCATGTCCATGTGTCAGGACAGTGCGGGACGGTTGAGTCGTCAACATGGATGTATGCCAGCAACATCAGCAGCTGGCAGTCACCACGGATGTCCCACAAGTTACAGCCACTACCTGCCAGTACCAGCCCCAGCAATGTTGGGGGTGGGCTGTCGATAGAACGTCCTAGAAGATCACATGCACATGGCTCTGGACAGTCCCAGCTGGGACCTGGGTCCAGTGTACATCCATCTACCTCTGGGGATAGTACCCAGTCTGGCTTAGTACCTGATAGTGCCAGTAGCACCCCTGCCAGGCACAGGTACCATATCCGTGGCCAGAGACGGTGATCTGTAAAGCCTGGCAGATACAGTCTGTGACTGTCCGACAAATACCCGTATATGGCAGCCACATGGTGGAACTGTGTGCATGCAGACACACACACACACAGAAACCAGGCACCCAGGGCTAACACATACCCGCACACATTACATCAACATTGGCCCATAGCAGTACTCTTACCCATCACACACACACACACACACACACACACACACACACACACACACACACACACACATACATGTCAATTGGATGGCTCACTGTAGGCCTCTGGCAAACCAACAACACACCCTGTGCATATGATGAAACCTGTGCCACCTCCTGTCATCTGTAACATCGATGCAGGAACAAGCTACCATGGTGTTGATGCACAGGGTGACTTCATAGCAGTACATCAATGTTACCATGTTGTCAGCAGTAGAGTGTAATGATATGCTTTGTAGCTGAGCAGGCATGATGCATTAAGGCTATGATTGTCATTGTAGTATTGTATACACCAGTGTTAGGTAAAATAGTGTATTGTCCACCCACGTGCCACTTGGCTGATGTGTGTAGTATTGGCAGCATGTGTTAGAGAGTGGACAGTATGTGTGGGATGTGTGTAGCACAGATTTGCAGGTGTACATCTGTGAACATGGTAGAGGTGCACTGCCTGCATGTACATTCATAATGGACACATGGGCAGGGTGACATGCCATGTATTACACAGTAACACTACATAGTTTGTATTGGTGGCCAGTATGCATTGTACTACACACATTTCGGAACCTGACTACACATGTGTGTATGACATGGTTTGACACTGTGCTGTGGGTGCTACTGTTACTATCTCTCATTGGTTTGCATTCTGGTAGTATACAAAACCTCTACAGCCTTACCATAAACAATCGTTAGATGATTTCTTCATGACTGACACACAGCTGTAGGACACATAGCAAAATGTGCATCCTTCAGGTACTATACTATGCCAGTAACCAGTGGTATTCACCTGCACCCATTACTGAGACCACTCCTGTCTGGCATATAGCTTGCTTAGGTACAAGCAATCACAGTAGGGATATGTCCGTCCACATCCGATAATGCATACTGTGGCCTATAATGCATTCTCCAGATGACACACGCATCCTCCACAAGGGTACCATACAGACAGATAACTGTTGTCAAACCCATGCTGTAAAGCTATTATCCAAACTAAGCATAGTCATCCACCTTTACAGAACATAGTATCCCCACCGTACCACATAGGTAGTAGCCACCAACATGATGAACAGGTACCGATGTGTACATGCAACCAAGTGTTGTCATCTCTCCTTTAATAATCACATTTCCTAAGGATTTTTGAAATACCTCGGTGGATCACATAAGCAATAAGGGGTTTGCCTGCATATTGTTAGAAAAATATGTATTAATGTATATGTTTAGTGCTTATTAGAAGCTAAAAGGGTTAACACATTTCATTCTATTTTATGTACAGCTTAATTTTGTATGAGATTATAAGATGCTTTTCAAACTGCAGTATGCTTTCTGAAATTGCAAGATGCTCTCTGACCTAGTATTTGCTAGCACAGCAAAATTCATGTTTATGCCTTTTGGAAATGTACTGGGAAGCAGGTGATTATCTGCTAGGTCAGGAAAATGAATGAATAGTGAATGAATAGAGAAATACTGTTTTCTATAATGTGATTGAATATGAACAATCAGGCCTGTTCGTGTTATGAGAACATGCACAGCTGCGGAAAAGAAGAGATGCGTCAGACAAAAGACTGCTTGAAGAAATTAACTGTAATCTGTACTTGCTTTGTGCTCGAATTAGCCATAGTACCTTGAATGGTAACATTGCATAGTAAAAGTTGTAACTGATCGGTGGTCGTCAAGGCCACCTTGTTTTTCTCAGGAAGTTTTTTTTGTAAACTTAATATGCCAGCAGAAAATCATGGACAAACAGCTGCTGAGAAACAATATTGAAAGAACTTGTGATTTATTACGTCAACTTAGTAAGCAATACCTTTTAAGAAATGTATAAAGACAGTCTCACTTCCTGATTCTAGTTAGACAAACTCTGTATTAGCACGTTTTTGTCTCCTTGCTGCAAGATTAAAGTGCCTTAACCTGAACCTGCCGTGTGTTGATCATTTTGAAGTTATTTTTCCTTTGACAGATTGGTCCTTCGGACCAGAATCTCTCTCTCTTCACCTCAGGTCAGATGGTCCAGGTGGCATGAAATCATATGGAGAAGAGACCACATCGGTTCTTCTGCTTTGAAAGACCTCCGACTGAATTGTCGTTCAAAAGAGGCCAGCGACTTTTCTGATCTGCGACTGGAGGACAAGTCGGCATACGAGCCAGAGAGGATCAATCACGGAGGCTCAGGTAAGGTGAAATTTACCTTTTTTTCTGTTTTAGATCAGGGACTTGATTGAAAATATCTGTCAGGAGATTTGTATTGCACAAGTCAGGGACAGAAAGATTGCAGTCTTGTCATAGATCAGGGAAACAGAATAGGTAAGACAGTTATTCTAGATAAACTGTGAAATAAAATATCGTGATACCATGTGAGAATAAGAAGGGTTATGTAACATTTTTTAACAGTCAGAACAATATGGGTGATAAGTGCACAAAAAGTTCCCAAAACAACCGCTAACCTAAGATGCAAAAATATGCAATCACAGCATGCCGACAATATTAGATACTATACAAAATGGTTAATAATAATGATGAATTTGATGAATTAGAAAATCCTCACTTATTATTAAAACCAAACAGCTTACAGCTGACGCAAAAGGTCAGGTAAAAAGCAAACCAATTGTGAGTTCTCAGGGCACAGGGCAATGGAAGGAAAAGTGAACAAAAAAGTAATAATTCAAAAAAAGTAATAATTGTTTCTAAGACAATAATTTATTAATGGCTAATGCCATAAGCCGAATATGAAGCCAGTGGACAAGCTGGTCCACCTCCGCTATACCCGGCTGTTACCGCAAAGCCTAGACCGTATGTTAAAGATCCCATGAAGACCAGGTCTCGAACATATAACTTAAGAGGAGATATTGAGTTATATGAAATAAATAAAAATTCACGAGCTATGAGTGAAGAAGAAATATGTCCACTCATAGAAGTACCAAATCTGCAGGCAGGACAGGCAGGACAGGACCCAACTCTTCTAGTAAATAGACCATGGACACCGGAAGACATCCGGAAAGCCACAGAGGGAATTCCCCATCCGAAAGTTAATTTTAGAAAATTCTTAGAAGACTTACAGGGCATGAGGTTAAGTTATCATTTCAATGGAGAAGAAGTAGAAAAAATAGTCAGACAGATCGCAGGTCCAGATTGGCACATGATCAGTGGCAACTGGAATCCCCGTGACGCAGAGCATAAGCCACTCCCACATAGCAACGCAGAACTGGATAACAGAGTGAAGGGTCTAACAGACTGAATCTCTGAGAAATGGAAGCCTAGGGCAGACTGGACTTGCATTAATCAATGCATCCAACAGGAAGGTGAAACTGTTGACAGATATTATGCTAGATTATTAGAGTGTTTTAATAACCATTGTGGAATGCAGGTACCTGAAGATCAAACACATGATTCCCCATATGAGCAGCAATTAAAGAATGCATTTTTGAAAGGCAGTATTTTGCCGATAAGCAGCTTTATTACGAAGCACATGGTAGACCATCATACAAGTAGATTACAGTACTACTTGAATATGCTAGGCATGCCAAAAGGCATTTTAACAGTAAAAAGAAAAAGAAAACCCAAGTATTTGCTGTAGAAGACAGAGCAGAAGTTTATGTAGTACAGTCCAGAAAAAAGGGCAAGAAAAATGCCCAGGGAAACAAACAATCTGATAAACGATCAGAAGACTTTGAAGAAAGAAAGAAAAGGGGTGAATGTTTTAAATGGGGAAAAAAGGGACATTTAACAAGGGATTGCAAGCAAAACAAGAAGGCAGCCATGGAAGATAAGGAGGGTGAGGACTGACTATATGATAGTCAAGAATCACTAGAAGGGAATAACCAAGAAAAGACAAATGCAAATGTGATAGAGGGAGTAGAGAATGTGATAGAAGAAACAGAGGAAATACAAGAAATCACCGATGGTAAAGAAAGTGAAATTTTAGACTTGGCATTATTGAGCTTAGAGCTCTATTTAGCAGACACAAAACCGGAAGTTACACTTCTGGTAGAGGGGAGGGAAGTTAAATTCCTGTGTGACTCAGGGGCTTCAAGGACCCTGATACATCCTTCCAAACTACCAGAAAATTCAGAATCACTTGATTACATATTAGTGAAAGCAGCTAATGGACAGCTGTATTGGGAGCCACTCTCCCACAACATTGCAATAACTGACCCTGTTTCAGGGATGACCCAGAAAAGCAAAATTGTCATTTCTGCAAAATGCCCAGTGAACCTTTTGGGGAGAGATCGTATGCAGATATTTGGCATAGCAGTAGTACCGACTATGCAGGGTATGGAAGCACAGCGACAAATGGATACTTTTGTGGTGCGACCAGAGGGTGAAACATTTTATTGGTACAGCCAGGACTTAGTTACGACTGGTCCAGGGGCAGTAACTGAAGAACTGATGAATGTAGCCATCAGTAAATCCCCCTCCCTTGACACTGATAAACAGCATTTGTTGCACTGTACTCTGTATTATTGTAGCACACCAGGACCTGATAAGGAATATGAGCAAGAATTGTTTAAAAACCATGCAAACAGATTAGTATTATGTAATCTGTACTGGGGCACAGAAGGGAACAGTGTAGTCAGCTGTTCATTGCCCCAGGAATTCTTTGCACTCCATAAATCTAATCGATTACCACATGTTAGTTTAACAAAAAACAATAATGTGAAATGGGCAGATCTTAGAGAAAAAGTCACAAAGTGGGAAAAACAAACATAGTTAGAATTGTCAGAACAGGGAATACAAAAACAGAAGTTAAATTGGATAACACAGACACACCCAGCTGTACACTTGCAGTCTAGCGAGGTCAGCTGATTAGCACTCTTACTAGAAGAGGAAGAAAAAGCTTTACAGAGCATACCAGAAACTCTCTGGTCAACAGGGAAATCAGATGTAGGACTAATTCGCACAGCAGAACCAGTTACTATTACGCCGAAATCAGCATTTAGACCTCAAAAGAGACAGTATCCCTTAAGAAAGGATGCAGAAGTAGGAATCAAACCTATAATAGCAGCCTTACTTAAGGAAGGAGTACTGATAGAATCTCCCAATTCGCCATGTAATACACCCTTATTTCCTGTTAGGAAAGCAAACGGGGAATGGCGTATGGTCCAAGACTTACAAGCTGTAAATGATGCAGTAATACCTAGAGCACCTACGGTGCCAGATCCTCACACCCTATTGAATTATTTGAAGCCTCAACAGAAGTATTTTTCTGTGGTAGATATTAGCAATGTGTTTTTCTCAATACCAATACACCCTGACAGCCAACATTGGTTTGCAATCATATTTCATGGGAAAAGGTATACATACACGTGACTACCACAGGGGTATTGTGAAAGCCCAACAATATTTGCACAAGAGATGGCAAGCAACTTGGCAGGATTTAGCCCACCAAGAGGCAGCCAAATTCTGCTTTATGTAGACGACATCCTGCTGGCAGCCCCCACCCAGCAAGAATGTAAAGAAGATACCATAGCATTACTACAATTTTTAGCCACACAAAGACATAAAGTAAACAAAAACAAATTTCAGCTTTGGAGAAAGCAGGTTAAATACCTGGGATATGTAATATCCAAAGAAGGCAGAACATTAGATGAAGATAGAAAAATAGCAATTTTGCAAGCACCCAAACCAACTACCAAGAAGGAAATGATGTCCTTCCTGGGCACGACTAATTTCAGTCGGAGTTGGATTCCAAACTATGCCTTGGAGTCTGCTCCACTGACCAACTTGATATACAAGAAGCCTATGGCAGCACAAGATTTATTACAATGGACACCAGAAGCAGAATCAGCTTTCTGCAAATTGAAACAACTAATAGCATCTTCATTAGTTTTAGGTTTACCGAACTATCATAAATGTTTTTTCCAAACTGTAGATTGTAAACAAGGTTACATGACATCAGTGTTAACACAGCAGCATGGGGATAAACAACACCCCATAGCTTATTATTCATCACAGCTGGACCCAGTGGCACGATCCCTGCCCCACTGTGTACAAGCAGTAGTTGCAGCTGCAATGGCAGTATAGGGTTCAGCCTCAGTAGTGTTGTTCCACCCTCTCACATTGAGAGTGCCTCATGCAGTCGCAATTATTTTACTGCAAGAAAAAAGTAGCATATCTTTCTCCTGCTAGACATCTTTCCTGTATGACTATACTCCTGAGCCAACCTCATATGACAATTGAATGATGTACAACTTTAAACCCGTCTACCTTGCTCCCGACCCCTGCGGATGGCACACCACACAGCTGCCTGCAGGAAATTGAGCAAAAGACACTGCCTAGAAAAGATCTAATGGATGTTCCCTTGGATGATGCCGAGGTGACATATTACGTGGACGGGTCATGCAGAAGGGGTCCTACAGGACAGAATCTAGTAGGGTATGCAGTAGTTTCTGATACTGAGATTTTAGAAGCAAAGTCTTTACCACACAACTTATCTGCACAAGCAGCAGAATTGATTGCTTTGACAAGGGCATGTATCTTGGCAAAGGGTAAATGTGTGAACATTTTTACTGACAGCCAGTATGCTTTTTCTACTGTACATGTTTTTGCGCAGCAGTGGAAAAATAGAGGAATGATGACATCTACTGGTAAACCGATTAATCATGCACAATTTATTTTAGATTTGTTAGAATCTATTCAGTTGCTATGAAAGTAGCTATTTGTAAATGCGTAGCTCATACCAAGCAACAGGATAGGATTTCAAAAGGTAATGCGAGAGCTGATATAGCTGCAAAACAGGCAGCTTCGCTTCAGAAGTATTTCTTTTGAGTGAGGAATTGCAACCTTCTGAGATTTTAGATTTAGAAATGTTAAAAACAATGCAGACACTTGCTACAAATGTAGAAAAATCAAATGGATAAAATGAGGAGCAATTCTTGAGAAAGGGCTGTACATCTCCAAAGAAAGAAAACCAATTTTGCCGTCTAACTTGCTTGGATATGCAGCTTTGTTGAGCCATGGGCAGTGCCATGTCTCAACAGGGGGGATGGTACAGTTAGTGAACCGTGTGTTCACTGCATATGGATTTACAAACTACACAAAAAATTTTTGTGCAGTATGCCATGTTTGTAACAGGCACCATGCACAAGGGGCATTAAAGCCTAAGCAAGGGAGTTTCCCAACACCACCATACCCGTTCCATACTATCTGTATGGATTTCATAGAACTAAACAAATGTGAAAATAAGAAATATTGTCTTGTCATTATAGATATGTTTTCCAAATGGGTGGAAGCTTTTCCGACCAAAAATCCAGATGCAGCTACCATTGCAAAAGTCCTTGTTAAAGAAATTATTCCTAGATTTGGCATACCAGAAAAGATCTACAGTGACAATGGCACACACTTTGTAAATCAAACCATACAACAGCTGAGCCGATATTTCAGAATTTCCTTAAAGAACCATTGTGCATACCACCCCCAGTCTGCAGGATTAGTAGAAAGGCATAATGGGGTTTTGAAAAACAAACTTAGAAAATTGATTAGTGAGACACAGAAGAACTGGGTGCACTGCCTGCCTCTGGCACTGTTGAGCATGAGAACTGTTCCAAATGCAAAGGGGTTAACTCCTTTTGAAATACTGTTTGGGAGGGCATATTATATACCTCAGTGGAAACCTCTCATGCCTGCAGACCAGGAGGCTGACAGTTCACTTGCAGAATACATGAGACATCTTCTAAGTAATAAACAACTTCTGCAGCTGAATTCTGTTTCAGACAAAGAACAAACCAGACCATCGGAAGCAGCAGTAGTCCCAGGCACGTGGGTCTGGGTGAAAGTTATCAAGAAAAGAAACTGGACCACACCGAAGTTGGAAGGGCCATACCAAGTGCTACTGTCAATGCCCACTGCAGTCAAGATCGCAGAGTGAGCATCCTGGATTCATCTGACACACTGTAAATTGTTTAAAAACTTTGAACTGGACAAAAAACTTGTTACTGTTACACAAGAACAAAATTACCAAATATGGAGCAAATAGAAATGCTGAACAACCTCAGAAGTATTGCATGATCATTCTGTTGGCCATACTGATAACATTAATCTTTTTATTGTGGCCTTTCATTTTTCCAGCCACGCAAGCTGAACTGAATAAACGTGAATCATTCATAGACTGGCATCCGAATTTTAACACTTACCAAGCAATTAAATATGTGTATGCTGAAACTTATAATGTTTCGAATTGCTGGATCTGCACAGCTATACCGACAGCATACTGGGGATTATTGATGACTGCTGTCCCCCTAGGGGTCAATGAGACCTGGGAAAATTTGCTTTTTGATACTACAACTGTAAAATCACAAGACAAAATAGCATTGTACCTACCTGTTACACAAAAGGGAATTGTATGTTTTTACAAAAATGATACTGTTCAGGTAGGTTGGAGTAATTGTAATGTGACTGTTCCTTACAAATGTTATACCAAAACTAATAATGCAGGTTATATTTGTGATACAAACTATGACTCATATCTTGAGTCGATTCATAAGACTATTGACGACATACAGAGTAATCCTGTTCTTTTAAAACAACTATCCATTATTGATAAGAAAATGTTTCATGCAGGGCAAGCATATATTAATACTAATGTAGAGAATTGTTATTTTGTTTGTGGGAAAAAGGCATACAAATGGTTACCTGAGAACTGGTCCAGCAGTTGTTTTTTGGGTTACCTGGTTCCGGCCATACGACACACTGCAGTTTTGCCTCAGGGAAGAATTTGAAATGTCAGAGAAGTCACCAAGAAAACCGGAAATCCAATCAGAAGGCCTGAAAATCCAGTGGGATGAATCGAAGCAGGCTGGAGAAACCATAATTCTGTAAAAAACAAAGATAAACTGACACACATGGACTTGAGTGACACTATCATATCATGGGCAGGTATAGCCCCTGCATATGGCACAGTGAAATTGATTTGGGAGCTCAAAAAACTGTCCAAACTTCTTGAAGTACTGAGTAATGCAACTTTTTCTGCTCTCGAGTTAACAACTGATGAACTGAATGCTATGAGAACTGTGGTGCTTCAAAACCGCATGGCTCTTGACTTCACCCTAGCGGTGAAAGGTGGTACGTGCGCTTTAATAAAAGAGGAGTGCTGTTCGTATATTCCTGACAACCAGCATGAGATAAACAATCATCTTGAGGTGATTCAGCAAGCATCGACCATGACCAAACCAGGCCCAAACCCACTGATGGACTTTTTCCAGAATTTGTTTGGGGGGGGGGGGTAGCATCCTAATGAACACCCTGATTGCCATTTTTGTGTGATTACTCCTATTAGGAGTGTGTGTTTGTTGTGGTATTCCCTTGATGAAAAGATTGATCAAAGATTTTATAGGCATGTCAGTTTCTGAGACTTTATATCAAAGTACTGAAATTGAAGAACTATTGAAAAATGAAACATTTTCATAAGTTTAAACTGAATGACTCTCTTAACTGCAAATTCTGAACAGAAAGAGGTTAGGAGAAGAAGCAATTGTTTATGCTTTTGAAAATAGAATAAAAAGTATTAACAGGGGGGAAACGTTAGAAAAATGTGTATTAATGCATATGTTTAGTGCTTATTAGAAGCTAAAAGGGTTAACACATTTCATTCTATTTTATGTACAGCTTAATTTTGTATGAGATTATAAGATGTTTTTCAAACTGCAGTATGCTTTCCGAAATTGCAAGATGCTCTCTGACCTAATATTTGCTAGCACAGCAAAATTCATGTTTATGCCTTTTGGAAATGTACTGGGAAGCAGGTGATTATCTGCTAGGTCAAGAAAATGAATGAAAAGTGAATGAATAGAACAATACTGTTTTCTATAATGTGATTGAATATGAACAATCAGCCCTGTTCGTGTTATGAGAACATGCACAGCTGCGGAAAAGAAGAGATACATCAGACAAAAGACTGCTTGAAGAAATGAACTGTAATCTGTACTTGTTTTGTGCTCATATTAGCCATAGTACCTTGAATGGTAACATTGCATAGTAAAAGTTGTATCTGACCGGTGGTCGCCAAGGCCACCTTGTTTTTCTCAGGAAGTTTTTTTGTAAACTTGATATGCCAGCAGAAAATCATGGACAAACAGCTGCTGAGAAACAATATTGAAAGAACTTTAGATTTATTACGTCAACTTAGTAGGCAATACCTTGTAAGAAATGTATAAAGACAGTCTCACTTCCTGATTCTAGTTAGACAAACTCTGTATTAGCACGTTTTTGTCTCCTTGCTGCAAGATTAAAGTGCCTTAACCTTTTCTTTCCTTTGACACATATATACAAACGTCGTTGTACACCTATAATGAATAGCTATCATTGACAGACTTTGCTGCATTAGAACCGGTCTAACATATACCTCAGCCATAAACCCTCACTCACACAATTCAATAGAATCCGTAATGAGTGTGTGTGACATGGATGACCTAGGCCAGGGATCACTGCAGTGGTTAGCCTTGTCACAAGCATACAGATGTGACCTAATCTCTAGGAAGCAGCAGCACAATCTGGCAAAGATGACAGTTGTGTCCTTGGAGACAGCAGGGTTCAAACACATGCAATAATTGAGGTAACATGTATGTATATGTATTTGCCACACAGCTACCTCACATGTGCAATGCATACTGACATGTCATACAGTAGTAAAAGCAAAATCCACTACACATTGACCAACAGTGCCACACACATAGAGCACACACACTCACCAAGTGCAGGATTCAAACCCCTACCTAACTACTTCATGATACTAGAGCAGTACACATTAACATGGTGTGCTATACACATTACTGGGACGTCTTTTTTCCACAGGTATATTTGTAAGATGGTGACATCATCAGACTTGTCAAAGATAAGTATACCACTTGTAAGGTGTTCTACTACTCTACAAAAAGATTTCTCCTCTCCAAGGTTATTACACACAAACACACAGGTGTCATGTGCAGGATTCAAACCCCTACCCAATTGGTTTATGATACTACAGGAGTATACATTTACACGACACACTATTCACACCACTGTGAGTTCTCTTTTCCACAGGTATGTTTGAAGGATAGTGACATCATCAGACCAAGCAAAGATTAGTATACCACTTTTAAGGTGTATGAGTACTCTTCAGAAAGGTTGCTCCTCTCCAAGGAGATCACACACACACACACACGCACACACACACACACACACACACACACACACACACACACACACACACACACACACACACACACACACACACACACACACACACACACTTGTCAAGTGCAGGATTCACACCCCTACCTAATTGGTTTATGATACTACAGGAGTATGCATTTACATGACACGCTATACACACTACTGTGAGTTCTCTTTTCCACAGGTATGTTTGAAGGATGGTGACATTATCAGACCTGACAAAGATTAGTATACCACTTTTAAGGTGTATGAGTACTCTCCAAAAAGGTTGCGCCTCTCCATGGAGATCACACACAAACAGACACACACACACTTGTCAGGTGTAGGATTCAAACCCCTACCTAACTGGTTTATGATACTACAGGAGTATGCATTTACACAACGCACTATACACATTACTGTGAGTTCGACTTTCCACAGGTATATTTGTAGGTTGGTGACATCATCAGACTAGACAAAGTGGGTTACATTAGGTGACATTGGATGGGTTACATAAAAGGAGTGTCTAAACACTTTGGCCATGTGATCATCAAAGGAGAGTGTACTATCTAACTGTGTCCCCAGGGCCTTCATGACTTTCTCCATACATACTGGAGTACCACCTATGTGGTAATTTGTTTGCACTTTTTAGTCAAAGGGGATGACTATGCATTCTTTGCCATTCTTCTTGGGGCATTGTTTTGACACCAGGTTTCTGTCTCTGTAAGCCCCTTCTGGAGGATGTGTGTGTCAGCCATAGAGTCGATTATGGACCACAGTTAGCAGTCATCTGCAAACCTGTTCAGCCATACTCCTCCCATGCTTGCCTGTACCTCTGAGCAGTGTCTACTGAACAGGTGAGGTCCCAGGGCCAGGACCTGTGGGATGCCATTTGTGACTGTCATAGAGTCGGACATGGCACCCACAACTCTGAACATGTGTGTTGGATCTGTGAGCCACTTGGCCACACATCCTGTGACATAGCTGTTGATGTTCAGGTTGGTAAGCGTGTCCATGATGATGGAGTGGGGAATGGTGTAAAAAGTCCTTAGTGAGGTCCAGGTGGGCTGTGTGGACTACTTTCACCTCCATCTATGTCCTTGGTAACTGTTTGTAGTAAGTCAACTATGTTTAGGAGGCAGGGTCTGCCTTTAACAAGGCGGAGATGTGTAGAGTCCAGTGCCTGGAGGTCCCCAATGTCACTGTTTATGGGTTCCATGACATTTTGCTCAATAGCTTTGTAGACCAGGCTGAGTAGACGTATAGGCCAATGGTTTCCAGGTTCTGTTGTGGCACCCCCTTTGTAGGGCTGGATGACTGTTGGTGTATGCCATTCTTTGGGTACAAACCCTGTGGTATGATTGAGTCTGGCCAGTGAATGTAGGTAAGGGTGTGGTTCCTTTTGTGCATAGTGTAAGACGCAGCCTGGGACACCATCCAGTCCCATTGATGCTGTGTTCTTGGCTTTGGAGAGGGCTGTTCTTACCTGCATGTCCATGACGTCTAGGGCTCTGCATCCTTCTGTGATGGACACAGGTCCTTTTGGGGGTGATGGGGGGAAATTTGCACTGAACTTGTCCCCTAGGATGTGGACAATGAAAGTTGGTTCAGTGCATTCCTTGCCATTTGTCAGTAGCTGACAGCATATTTGGAAGTTGACATCTACATGTGTGGTATAGCTACCACAGGCTTTGTGGTTGTCATTCTTACAGTCCTTGGCAATTTGTCTTTTGAAAGTGTCCTTGAATTATTTTATGAGCGATCATTGCTTCTTCCTAATAATGCTCAGTGATGCCTTTCCTTTAGTGAAGTTGGCTCTATCAGGTGTTAGTTTCCTCCTTCTGTTGTCTAGCTTATTTATGGGCAATGACCACCAGATTGTTTTCTTATTTTTGGAGAAGTGCATCTTGGTTTTATTTGTGGTGTCTCGATCCATGCATCCTTGTAGATACTCATAGGATTCATTTGTAACTGATTCGGCAGATTGTATACCATTATCCTACAGCAAGGCATCTTTGGAACTTTCCACTTTTGTCTTGGGACGTGTGCAGTTTGCTTTTGAAAATGTCTTAATGGTGGTTTCATTGACTGGGTGAGGGGGAGGGATGCGGATGTCCAGTGTGATTACTTTATG
Source organism: Protopterus annectens (assembly GCF_019279795.1). NCBI lineage: Eukaryota > Metazoa > Chordata > Ceratodontiformes > Protopteridae > Protopterus > Protopterus annectens. The sequence goes on along the minus strand of NC_056728.1, from coordinate 1,881,906,291 downwards.
ATCTGATATTACCAGTGAGGGCTTTATCTCTGTTGTGGAACACTGGTACCCCATGTTGGTGATGATCATGTCCAGTATGGTGTCACCTCTAGTGGGCATGGTGACCAGCTGTTCCAGGGTGTTAGAGCATTTGAACTCTAGGAAACATTGGGCAAAGGACATTGTACACAAGTAATTCTCACACTCACTGTTTCGGTAGTTGTAATCACCTCATATAATGGTGTTTGATAGGACCTCTATATTTTCCACTGTTCTCAGGAATACTGAGTGAGGTTCCTGTGACAAGGTAAGTGATCTGTAGCAGGCTACAATCTGATGAGCATCTTTGCCCAATGTTAATTACACTTGCATGGTCTCCAAGGACTCATGCTGTGCCACTAACCTGAAGGTGTGGGTATCCATATGGTAAATGGGTACACCCCTTCCTTTTATATTTCACTTGTGGTTTTGGGTCCGAAGGTCAGGGGGATTGTGAGTGTTTTATGTGGAGCATGTCCAACAGCTCTGCGGTTAACATAGCTTTGTATGTTATGCAGTGAACACATCTGAGTAGGTGATATGCAAGGGAGTACAGATGGAGCATTTGAGATGGTCTGTGTATGGCATGTATTTCTGGCCACTAATGCTCTTTGTGAGGTATTGCTGCAGGCTTTACAGTTGTTGTAGTTGTCTTGTGAGGTACATAGCAAAAGTGGTGTTGTACTCTATTATAGTTATAGTGAATGATGAGTAGTGGGGAACAATGTCCTCTTCTATCCTGCATGAGACGCATTTTGTGATAAGGTGTGCCACATAGCAGGGTTTCCTGACTACAGTGGGAATGTGATTATCACACTTGTGTCCAGTGTACACTTGTGACCCAAGGTCCCTTGTCACACTTTCAGTGTTAAGTATACTACCGCCTATGTTGTATTTCTTGGCTACAGAGGTTTGAACAAAGGGGGTGACAATGCACCTTTTGCCATTGAGCTAGAGCCCATGGCTTTGATAACAGCCATCTGTCTCAGTGAGGTTCTTTTGTAGGATGTCCACGTCTTTAGTGTTTACAATTATGGCTCTTAGTTTGCAGTCCTCTGGTAACTTCTGTAGCCCCAGACCTTCCATGTTAAAGTTTACTTCAGGGAAGTAGATACTAAACAGGACAAGACACAGGACTAGACCTTGTGGTACTGTGCTCATCACTGGTCCAAAGTCATACTTGGAGTCTGTTACTTTCACAGTGTGTGTTCTGTCAGTAAGCCTGTTGGCAACCCATCTTGTGACATAGCAATTTACACCTAGTTTAGTGGGTTTATCTATATTTCCAGAGTGTGGGGTGGTGTTGTAAGCCGTGGCAGGATCAACATAGGCTGTGTGAACCACCTTACCCTTGTTGATGGTTCTGTTGACTGCTTCAGTGTCATCTATCAGGTTTAGGTGACATGATCTGCATTTTACAAACCCAACATGGTTGTGTTCCAGGGTTTGGGGATTACAAATGTAATTGTTTATATGTTGTATGATGATACATTCCATGGCCTTGAAGAATGGGCTCATCAGGCTGATGGGGCGCTAGTTCCAGGGGTCCATGGTGTTTCCACCCTTGTGTAGTGGGATAACCATCACTGTGCACCATTCACGGCTATGACTGCACATGGTACGTCAGTGTGGTGCCTGTTAGTTCTGTGGTTTGTGTGGAACACAGCCTGTGAAGTTATCTGGTCTCATGGCTGCTGTGATACTGGCTTTGGAGAGTGTTTTTTACCTGTGCAGCTGTGATGACAGCAGCCTTGCATTCTTCCATTATAGAGGTGTGCTCTTTCATGGGTGAGAGGGGGGTACAGTTAACAGTGATCCTATCTGCCAGGACATTGGCAATATCAGTTGGGTCTGTATATTTAGTGCCATTGAGCTGTAACTCAGTACAGATCTGAGTGTAGCCATGACATGGACCTGTCTGTTGGGCAGAGATCTCCTGAGTAAACAGTATGCAAAAGAGTACAGATTGGGTTACATTCAGTCTTGTTGCATGGGGCAACTGTTTGAGGCCAGTAATCCTCTTGTTAGGGTACGTCAGTGGTCTTTCTGGCTGTTGAACGTGCCTAGTCTGATTCATCACAAGTGTGTTGTGGTACTCTCTGACGGGTCTGATGACTGATGAGTACTGGGAACCTCTTTTGACCTACATGCACAGACCTTGGCAGTTTATGTGAACACATAGCATGATTTTCTGACAACTTTGTGAATGTGTTTCTGGAAGTAGAGATGTCTATCCACATTTGTCCATAGATCCCTTATTATCACCTCCGTATTTGACATACGTGTGTGAGCATGCCCAGTATGACCTTTCAGTATGTTGTTGCCTGACATTTGCTTCTTTTTCTAAGTGTGTGAGCATGCCCAGTATGACCTTTCAGTGTGATGCTGAATGAAATCCACTACATTTGTTGGAGTGTGTGAGCACGCCCAGTATAGACATTTATACTATATGTGTATGGTAAGTCAACCAGTATCTTTACAGCATGGCTCACCTCTGTGTCATAGATCAACAGGGATCATGCTGTGCCTACAGGGCTTCCATGAGATACTTTGCATAGACTTATCAACATTACTACATACAGGGGGGGGCAGCTATTCTTTGTACATTTCTACCCAGGGGCACACTTGCTTGTTACTGTGGGTGTACATAGGATGAGATTTCACCTGACACTTATACACATTTGCTATGCCTGCACTGCTATGTACCGTACATCATTTCAGTCTGTACTATTGCCTATCATACTCGCTTGATGCATACTACTGTTCTACAGATCCTAGTGTCCAATGTCACGTATATTAGATTGCAACTTCATAGCCTACACTACCCACATCACACCACCTGGCCTGATGTTCTCTGTCTGCATAGGCCTGTAGGGGAGGTTACCCATATGCCTCTTTAGGGACATGATACAGCATTTCTTTGTGTTTGCATTACTTACAATTGTCCTGCTGTGTCTGTGCCACTGAAATGCTATTATGGCTTAGTGGTTCAGTACTGTGACTATAATGCACAGTATTCTGGGTTTGAGCCCTGTCAGTGCTTTTTATTTTCATGCTGGGCAGAGCAGACTGCTTAAGGAACAGTAAAGCAAATATGAGCATGTTTACCTGAATTTGCTCAACTTTGCACGACTTTGTCCAACCTTGGCCAACATTGCTCAATGTTGTCCAACATTGCGCTAGTTAGCATGGGCGATTTTGTTTACATATACTAAATATTGGTAAATGCCGCTTAGCACTGCTTTATATTGCTTAAAACATGGAAATCATGCCTCCGGTGGTGCTGCAGGGCTGCCTATGTCAGATGCACATACTACACTTCCTATACATGTTTGGAAACAGGTATTGTCAAGTTAGGCATCCCTTTTATTTTATGTGCGAGTCAGAGAGAGGTATCATTTCCAGGGTTCCTACTGAGCCAGTGTATGTGCTATGCATTGCATCTTTGTCAAGGCCAAGGCATACTGGGCATGCCTCCTTCTGCCTACTGGGGCAGGCTCAGCTGGTTCCTCCTCTGAGTCACGCTGTGCCTGTGCAGGCCTTGGCAATGCTGGGGGGCTGTTTGGCCCTGCCCTATACTGTTCCTGTTGCAGCTGTTTTCGCAGGATCATATTGTGTAGCATGGCACATACCATGAAAATTTGGGTACATGTAGCTGGTGAGTACTGCAAGGCTCCACCAGATGTGTCCAGGCACCAGAACCATGACTTGAGCATCCCAAACAAACGCTCGATTACAATTCGTGTTTGTGCGTGTGCCTCATTATGGAGTTCTTGTTCAGGTGTGTGTGCATTTCTGATGGGTGTCATCAGCCACGGCTCCAGTGCATATCCAACATCCCCCACTAGGTGACCGTCAGGGATGTCCCCATTGGCAAATGTCTGGTACAGCTGCGTCAGATGCCAGATATGGGAATCATAGTAGCTTCCAGGGCAGCCAGCACACGCAATCAGTATTATGCCCTGGGCATCGCAAATGACCTGGCAGTTGATGGAGTGGAAGCCCTTGCGGTTGATGTAGACCCTACCCCGCTCACCGGCTGGTGTTTGATGTGTATGTGCATGCAGTCAATTGCACCCACTATCTCAGGGTATTCCGCTATTTGCTGGAAGAGACACATATTGCACAGGAATTGGGGAAATATACATGATCACCGACATGTGCTGACATGGCATTCAGGAACTGGTGCAGTACCCTGGATGCTGATGCTTGTGAAATCCCCATCATATCACCAGATGGTCTCTGGAAGGCATCTGTTGCTAGTATTCTTAGGCCATCACATACCTTGGTTTCCACTGGGATGGGTTCCCCTCTGTTGGTTCTGTGTATGAGGAGTGGCCTGCACAGCTCAACAATTTGCTGCAGGAGCTCTCTGTCCACTCTATAGCGCTCCACAATCTCCAGCTCATGTAGCCCCTGGTAGGTTACCCTGGATCTGTACACTCTTCTCCGTCTCCTCACTGTGGGTTGCTCAGCAACATCCGCAATGGCACCACTCTCATCATCTTGCACATGTTGCCTTATAATAGCAATGGTAGCCCCTAACATTTTTTTTTCTCAGTTAAGCTTTTTAAGTTTTCACTTCCCTTTGTATACTGCACTGTTGCAGTGTTTCTGAGTAAAACATTTGGGGAATGTTGTTTGCAGAGTTTTAAGTGCTGGGCTGGGCTAGTGTACTGCCTGTGTAATTGGCTGATTCTGATTGATTTCAACTGGCAGCTCTGCTAGTTCTCCTTGGTTAACTTCCTACTACTACTTTTATTTTCTTTTCCCTTTTCTGTTTCCACAGGAGGCGGCACCGCGCAAACAAGCGCAAATACGTGCACACAAGTGCACATATACGCACACAGCCTTACACAGGCTTACACAGGCTTAGGCGGGTGCACATATGCACCCACAGGCTTACACAGACTTACACAGGCTTACACGAGTGCACACACACAGGATTAGACGGGTGTACATGCGCGGACACACATGCACACAGTGTAAGCATCTTTGCAAGAAACTTTGGTTGTAGCCACAGCGTACGCCCTCGGTTTCTTGGTTTCAGTTCAGACACCTGTAGACATGCCTCTTTCAGTCCTGTGTGACTCACAGCAAACACATGCCACTCTGCTCCAATAAGCTTACAGTCTTTGATACATACCCCCTCATGATGTCACCTATCTACTACTCTCATGATGTCACCTATCTACTACTCTGATACTCCACTCTAGGGACATGGTTCACATGGCAGGGAAAATTGGGATTCACTATCCTTATACTCATTTGCATAGGATTGCCTACTAATGCTTGGTTACATCTCTCACACTGAGCTTCCCCCCTTAGCAACCACTACTCAGTAGCCATGTTGTCTTCAGCCTGCCATTCACTTGCATGGCAGATGGATATTTTTAATAAAATGCCTATTTTTGGCTTTTATTTTTATTTTCTTTGGTTTTTAGAGCACGGCACATTTGCACTACACTGCGCTATGCTTAAACATCGGAGATCGGGGGAAAAACATTTATTTTTTATTATTTTGCAACACATATAAATGCCAATGGCCTTATATTTGGCCATTGGCATGCTTCCTCAACTGGATGCATCCTTTATTTGGAGCTGTCATTGCTCCGTTTTGCTATTTGCAGAATGGTACTCAGTTACCAACCGAGTACATTTCTACAAATAACGCTATTCTTACTCGGACAGGTTAGTGTTTCCTGGATCGCAAATTTACCTCATTTGCATAGCTTTCAGCAGCAAATGAGGTAAAAAGATAAATGTAACAAAACAGCGGAGCGGAACACGGCAGCACAGGAGTTAGAATCCTCTTATAGTCCTCTTATGGTAAAGGTATCCACGTAAACACTGTATAACTGTATAACATGAAAGAATCCAAATCCAAACCGTTCCAAAAAGGGTTAAAAGCTTTATTTCAGAACAAAAACGAGTTAGCGCTTTCACCTATTCAGGCTTCATCAGACTCAACACTGCAATGTTCAAACTGATTGAATATATACACTGAACTGGCGGGAAGGCCAATTAATCTATTAAAGCTGTAAGTAAAAACGATAAGATAAAATGTATAAAACCAAAATGATACACACTCACTACTATAAAAACATTTATACACTTATATATGGATTCTTTCATGTTATACAGTTATACAGTGTTTACCTGGATATCTTTACCATAAGAGGACTATAAGAGGATTCTAACTCCTGTGCTGCCGTGTTCCGCTCCGCTGTTTTGTTACATTTATCTTTTTATTCTTGGTGTTCGGAGGAGCAAATGAGGTAATTTGCATATCCTAACACTGTCTGTGCAAGAGTCGTTTTAGGAGCTCTCATGCACGCCCCTGCCGGCTGTTCCTAGGTCGCTCAGCAGACATATTGGCTGTCTGGAGTCTTACACTACTCTTAGACTCCGTGCAAGCCTTCGTGAATCCAGCCCAGAATGTTCTTCCACTGATAATTAACAACAGCATTACATTTGCTAGAACTAACTCTGTATGCCTATTACATACTTATGCTCAAGTTTGATAGGTTTATTTGTTACTAGTATGAAGCAATATACAAAATATAGGAACTAAAATACTGGCCACCGTAAATTAATGGTCATATGTAGGTCTATAAAAACAGCAGCAGTAACCCATTTCTACTAATAAGTCTCAGTATGGACCGCTTAAAAGTGAAAATACTTTTTTTTTTTTTTTTTTTCAAAAACTGGGCCTACAATCAACATCCATACCTAAGAAACTAAGGAGCAGTTATTCAAAGAGAATATTTCTAAGTGCTTTCAAGACAATTATTAGCTAATTGTTAAGCATTCATGTTATTGTTGGTATGTACATATTCTGGGATTCATTTCAAAATTGTAATCATCCATAAACAGTTTGAGCAAATAATTTGAAAATATGTAATGTGGTCTGCATTCTTGCATCATGCTAATCTTATTATTTAGCTGACTATTTATTGCTTTTAGGAACACTGATCTTTACGTTACTGTAAATTTTGATCATGTCTGAGCTCAGGACATAACTGAAAAGGGTCTAAGTTACTGGTTGAAAAATAAGTAAATAAACAAATAAAACAAAATAATGTAGTGAAGAGAAATATTTGCAAATATTCCTGAAACTCCTGTTTCCTTCCCTAGTCTCAACATGATAGTAACATTTACTATAATATCTGTGTTGTTTGATCCATCCAGGTGAGTGGTTTGTTACAAAGATAACTAGCTCATAATTTAATTTACTTTCAATGAGTTTATTTTGTACATGGAATTTCTACTGCTATTGAATTTTCAGATCCTCAGATATGATTCAGTATTATTAAATGAATTAATTCTGGAAATCATAGTGCAGCATGCACCACTGTGGAACAGATAACATCTGCTTGTTGCTAACAGTGCTCTTTCACACCTCTTGTTCATAGATTCGTAGATTCATAGATGGTAACTAGGTTCATAACCTGGGAGGCCTTTCTAAGCCTAGCCAAGTTTTCCTAAAAGAATAATGACATCTTGTATCCAATTAAACACTGAGAGCCAGGCACTTATAAGCTACCTGTGTCCATAAAGGACATGGGTATCAGGCCCAATGTAAATTCTCTTTTCCCCATCCAGTAGTCTAGGTTGTGCTTAAATTGGATAATAGACAAACTCAAATTCACATGGACGGGAATCTGTTCCATAGGATATTCAGTCGTTGGGATACACGTCTGTCTCTCCAGCATGTTCTGTTTAAGTCACAGACAAAATTCAAGTCCCTAGACCTTGTATTTCTTGTACTTTTGACTTACAGATAAGCAGGAGATTCAAACGTGTGAACATTTGCAGATGCTTTGTATGTCAGGCACAGATCATCCCCCAGCAATCTATACAAGAATGAGTAGAGGGAAAATGCTTTAAGGTGCTCTGTGTAAGGCAGGTTTGTTACGCCTTTTATTCTTTTTGTAAGAAACCTCTGAGGTTACTCTAGTTGCTGCATATGTCTGGTTAAGTATATACCAAAGGGAGAATTGTAGTCTCTGATTGTTCTGATGAAGGCAGAGTACAGCTGGATAATTATCATTTTGGACCTAGATGTCATGACCTTACTTATAAGTTGTGCAACATAAAAGGATTTTCTCACCACTGTGGCCACATGGTGGTCAAAGGTAAGGCTACTGCCTATGTGTGTACCCAGGTCCCTGACCACTGTGCTGATGCTTAGGGTCATATGATCAACACGGTAATTAGCCGGGATGGTTGACTTCCCAAAGGATACAATTCTGCATTGCTTAGCTTTAAGTTTAAGACCATGACTTTGGCATCAGTTATTAGTCAGAGATAGGCCTTCTTGAAGAATGCTAGTGCCTGCAGTTGAATCGATGATAAGCCCCCAACTTGCAATCATCTGCAAACTTAGTCAGCCATAAAATTTCAGCATTTGCTTCCACTTCAGACACACAGATGCCAGAAAAGTGCAGGCTGAATACTGAGCCCAGGGGACTATGATACTGACTGATGTCTTAATGGAAGTGGCCTCACCTTTTTTGACCTCCTGGGTCCTATCAGTGAGCCAGTTTGCTATGCAGTGGGTAATAAAAGGGTTTGTGTGTAATATAGTAAGCTTGTTTATAATACCTGAGTGGGGTAATGTATCAAAAGCTTTGATCAGGTTGATGTAAGCTATGTGCACAGTCTTTCCCTCATCCATTCCTTTGGTGACTCTTTCATAGAAATCCACCAGATTTAATACGCATGACCTTCCTTTAATAAAGCTGAACTGTGATGGGGCCAGTATTTTCAGGTGACTGTGTTCTTATTTATCATGTCCATAATGATTGTTTCCATGGCCTTACATATGATACTGGTCAGACTTATGGGTCTGTAGTTACCTGGGTCAGTGGTTGAACCTCCTTTGTTCAGGGGAATGACTGTAGCTATCTTCCTTTTCTTGGGCACAAAACCCGACTATAGGCTCCAGCTGAAAAATGACTCAAGTGGGCCAGAGAGGTTATCTTCTATGCTATTAAGTAAGCATCCTGGAATGTTATCAGGGCCCATCAATGCAGTGTTTTTAGCCTTTGAAAGTGCAATGATGATTAGTTCCCTAGTAATAGTTGGTGGGATTGTGGTATGCAGTATTTCCTTTGGACATTCAGGAATGGAGAGTATGGGGGGGGGGATTTGAACTGAAACTGACAGCCAAAAGGTTGGCAATAGCCTCTGCTTCAGTGTGGGTGATGCCATTTACACTAAATTCTGTGCATTTTGTATATTTCCCTTGAGGTTATAGACACAGCTGTAAAAAGTTTTGTGGTTGTCGTTTTCACGAGAAGCTAATTTTTTTCTTCAAATTTAGCCTTTGAAGTATTAATTAACTCTCTTAGCTGCCTGCTTAGATTGGTAAGTGGACTTTGGTATGTTGAGTTTTGTACCTCCTATGCTTGGCTAAGACTTATTTTTCTTTTGTTGTTTAACTGATTGATATTGTAATTCTACCAGGGTGGCTTGTCTTTTGAGTTTTCTTATTCTTAATATGAGTGGGCACAACTTACTCTATAAAACTGTCAGTATGACTGTACAGAGATTTTGTAAATAGCTCAACATATGCTGTGGTGTTTATTGTGTATGGGCGTGCCTGGAATTTATCCAAGGTGTCACTTAATAATGAGGAGTTAGGCTTGGAATAGTTCCTAAAGGTTTTTGGTTTTGCTGGGTCCCCAGATTTAATTTTTATTTCAAGCAATACTGCCTTATGGTCAGAAGTGATGAGAGAGGACATTACATTGGGTGAGGAACATCACTCCCCCATGTTCACGAGTACAAGGTCAAGGTTATTTGTACCACAGGCAGAAGAATGGACCAACTGTTCCAGGATGTTGATGTGATGTTATGATGTAGTGCCATCTGTGCCAGGGAGAGTAGGGCAGTACATGTGTACATATGCAGCATAGCTAGCTGGAGTTTTGTAAATAATTTTATGTTATTTGACTATCATACTGATTTGTACATATGTTTGAGTTAAAATATATTTGTAAAGTTACTTGTGTTAAACATGCATCAACAGTAGGTCCTGCTGGACAGAAAGAGTGTACACATCTATATTAGGTTGCATTGTTGTAACTGATCAAATGTGTATGTTTTATCAGAGAACCCTGGAAGGGTGGAAAGTTATAGCTTTCAGATGCTACCATAGATCTTAGCAAAGCTCTGTGTGTGTATTGTGCCAGAATCAGATGACCAGAGGTGATGTCATTCTCTAACCAGCATCTGGTTTCTTTGGAACCCTCACGGCAGCACTTCAAAATCTGACAGGAAAGATTTCTGACAGGATATATATCTCACACATCCACACAGACAAAGAGAGACATCATTTGGATTCTGCTGTGGTAAGACACTCAGCACACGCACTGATTCAGGTCAGTCAGGGACAATTACTGAGACTAGCTTAATATTGTTTTCTGTATCTGTAAGAAACTATCCAACTATATTATTGTTTTATATCTTTGTGGTTGAAACTCTGTTGTTTATTGTCTTCAGTATTCTCCTGTTTTCTGTTTTCTTATTTATCATTAAGTATTTTAATATCTGTCATTGTGGCTGGTCCTTTACAAAATACTTCTTAATATCTTGAGAGCACTTGTGCTTGTTTTAGTGACACTGTGGCTGCTCCTGAAAGCCTTGCTGCTTTGGTCACACTCTAAAATTTGTATTAGTATTAATTTTACACAGTATAATTTGGTATCCTTTATAAGAGCCTTAGGGTAGCTGACTGGTGGCAGTGTGATTACCTTAGAGTCTGGGCAGAAAGGGGTACAGCTAGTAAATCTGTGCCAACTTTTCCGAGGTGTGTGTGTGTGTGTGTGTGTGTGTGTGTGTGTGTGTGTGTGTGTGTGTGTGTGTGTATAAGTCAGATATCCAAGTGTGTATGTCAGCTACTGTGAACAGGGATACAGAGCTCCAAAGTGTATAGTGTGAAGTTTTGTGTGGGTCTGGAGAGAGAAGGACAGTCCAGCACCAGGTCTGGAGTGTGCTCCCTGTGTGATCTTAAGGGTAATTGTGCTTGGTGCAGGGAGCTGCATCTGAAAATACTGTGTGAATCCATTTTTACTCTTAATGACCACCTTTCACTGGAGTCAGTGGTGAGGATTGAGTCTCCTTGATTGCTGGGCTGGAGTAGGGACCCATTGCAGTTGGTATTAATTAAGTTTAGGAATCACAGGGCTTGGGCAATGGAAGTGGTGTAGGATTCCCAATCTATAAATGGATAGTTGAGATCCCATGAAGATAATATTGGGTTGAAATATGAAGGACTCTAGTACATTGAGATAGGTAGTATCGGTTTCCTTATACATGGAGGAGACCCTGTAGGTTGCAAGGACATGGTACGAGACCTTGTTTATGGTGAGTTGCCCATGTATGAGTTCCAGTGGGTCATACACTTCAATTAGTCTGGATGTGTGGTTGATTTTAACATAAACTGAGACTCTTCCACCTTTAGTTCCCACCTGTGAGGTAGGTGGTCTAAAGATGTGAAAGGCATTATAACCTTGCACTGCCAGTGTACTCTTAGCAACATTAAATCATGCCCCTATTACTACACAGAAGTCTACACTCTCCAGGGAGAGTGACATTTCTTGTTAAGGCATCTAGCATTGAAGAGTACCGCTTTCAGATATTCCTTTGTAGGTTCAGCTAAATCGGGAGGTTTATTAGTTTGGTATTGCATAAAAAAGACAATATGAGGGTGGAAAAGGTCTTTGCCAATATCCAAAAGTCTTAAGAGGATAAGTATAGATCATCCCTGGCAAAGCAGCATGGTCTCTCAACCATGTCTTCCCAGACCATCAAATATTGTACCCCCTTAGTTTGACACTAGAAACTAAGCCAATTGTTAAAACCAATCAGTTTCTGTTGGTAACATGGTATAATCCTGGAGAAGGTAGTATTCTGCTCAGTGCTAGAGCCATACCTGCCTGAGACACATAATCAGTGTGCCGGATCGTGTCTTGCTTCATATAGTCAAGGGAGGTACTTCTCAGGTCATTAACACCCACATGGACTATGAGAGAGTTACACTGGTATCTGTGGTTCAATGACCTAAGTGTCTGTGTGACTTGACAGATACTAGCCTTGGAAAGGCAGCTAACCATGACTCCCTCCTTACTCAGTCTAGTAAGGGAGACATCAGTGTCCCTCACTATAGAATCACTAATGACCAGGAAATTTGTCTGGGCTGGTTTGCCTTAACGGCTTAAAATAGAGACACTGAATACAGTGTTACTGTGTGTAGCTGTGTGTGATACCACAAGTGTTTACATGATGGCTGAGGACCCTTTTTTGATTGTGCTGGGGAGGAGGTCTTAATATTTTAGGAAGGTTACCTGTAAGTGCCTCAACATAAGAAGTTTTATGTGTAGGTTCTTTACCCTGTGCATTAGGCATGGTGCAAGTGCCGCTGACAACCTCCGTAGGAATAGTTTTGATTGTATGAGAGAGTTTTGCCTCCAGAAATAAAGTATATTATTTATACCTCTCACATATTTGTATCTGTTTTATTGAGAATAAGTAGGTTATCAGTGTATATCAGGAAATTGCTACAATGTCTCAGAATACCCACCTCAGCCAGAATGATCAGAGAGAGAGAGGTTGTGAAATGCACATCCATGGCTATTTATGCACTGTGGAGGAGTGAGGGAAATTTAAATATTGAATAGGTCAATAGCACAAGGAGCTTGATGAACTATGCATAAACTAGATGCTCTGCTCATTAAAAAATCTGTCTAGACAGTAAGGGAATTTAAAGGGAAACCTACACTGCGAGACATCACCATCTACACAGATTACATGGGAGAATTATGCTGCAAGATACCGGTGTCTATACATGTTACTGCTAGGTGCTACGGCATGGAGCAGCAATTCTAATTAATTACTATACAAAGGTCAAAAGGTGCAGATATTCAACACAGAAACATTCAATAAATGCAGGTGTGAGAAAAACAGTGTGAAAAGCAAGTGCTGAAACAGTGGTTATGGTAATGTAAGTCTTAACCTGCTCATATGTTATGAGCCAAGTGATGTATAACTGCAACACTTAAATAGCAGAGGAGATTCAATAAAAAAAAACACACACACACAAGCAAGGATGTGTAGTCAATCAAAGACAGCACTCTCTTTTTTCCTTTGCATAATCCTGGGCTAGAAAATGACTCTGGTCACCTCTACTCTCATTAAAGTGGAACCAAAGGCAGTTCTAACTAAAGACTGCAAAAAATAGTCAAACGCGCAGATATTCAACACAGAAGCATGCAATTAATGCAGCTATGACAACAAAAATGTGAATAACAAGTGCCAAAGCAGTGAATATGATAACGTAAGTCTTAGCTTTTGCAGAGTTTTGCAGAAACCAACAACATTCTCCTTCTTAAGTAGCATGGTTGGCAAAAGACATCAAATGCCTCAGAGCTCATAGGTTTTGAGCCAAGTATTGTGCATCTGCAAAGCTTAAATGGCAGTTGAGATTTGATTTAAAAAAAAAAACAAAAACAAATAATGCCCTGTAGCCAATCAAAAACAGCACAATCCTCTTTCCTTTATGCAATCCGGGACAAGAAAATGACTCAGGTCCCCTCAACTTTCACTAAAGTGGAACCAAGGCAGTTCTAAATAAAAAACTGTTAAAAAATGTCAAAATGTGTAGATATTCAACACAGAAACAAACAACAAGTGCACGGAAATACAAGTGCTGAGACAATGGATATGGTAGTGTAAGTCTTAGCTTTTGTAGAATTTAGCAGGAACCAGCAACACTCTTCTTCTCAAGTATCATGGTCACTAAACCATGCCAAATGCCCCAGGCAAAGAGATTCAAATTTTGAACAAGCTGGCCTTCTAGCCAGTCAGACAAAGGCACAGGAAGACATACACCAGCAATTCTGAACTCAGAAAGGCATAGACTATCGTCCCTTGCCACAAGTGTATAGACCATAAACCTTCCTAATGTAAAATATCTGGTTTGGAGCCCAAGCATACCTCTCAACTGTCCAGATTTTCACAGAATGTCCAAATTTTTTCCTCATATTTCTGATCTGTTCATCATAAAATCTATGGTTTCTGAAAAATCATTGAGGTTTAAAGGCACTAGATAATGACAAACATTTAAGTGTCAGACTTCATATCCTTCAGCGAATGCTTGCTAATGCAACCCATTTAATTCTAGCAACCTTGTAAGTTTATAATGGCAATACTTAAAAACTGACTCTATTTTGCGGGCCTTGTCCTCTTATTAGTTTTGGCTTTGCCCATATTTCTTGAGATGAGAAGTCGAGAGGTATAAGCCCAAATGCTGAGTCCATACAGGAGATCTTGGAGAATGAACCATGTCTATATTTCCATCAATGGTATGTTACTGATTATTACCAAAGATAAATAATAGTAATACTATGCTTGTTTTACTCAGTTATTCCTCCTCCTAGGACTCTTGATATCTTTTTTGTCTGCAGAGATGGTAAGAACTAAGAATCCACATCACACCAGGGATATTTTAGTGATTTTTTTATCTGATTGTGGATAACTTATTGGTGTACTGACAATAGGTATATGCAGTGGATCAGGAGCAGAGAAACAGGATATGCTCTTCATAAGGATCAGGCCTATCCTATATGGGTTACATCCTGCTAAGGATTTAACAACCAGCCAGCTTCAAAGCTTCAGGGCACTTTACACACATCTAAACTATTAGTCAGCTTGTGCTGAGGTGACTTAAAGTCATGTATGTGTGCCAAGCCCTTAAGAAATTTCCTGGCACTGAAGAGAACACTTATCTGTGGGCATTCAAGGATCAACAGCCTACTAATTAATTTCCATTGCTGGGAAAAGTTACATTCAGGTAAGCAACCTTCTAGTTTACCTTTTACAACATATGTTTTTTTAATAAAACTTATTTATTTAAGCTAGGATAAAGTGTTTTATAGATGGTCACATGATTTTTATATACTTTTAAATGGGATAGTTACCTTTTCTTTTGTGGCAAAAAGCTGTTAAAACTTAAACTACTTTGTTGTGGTAAAAGTTGTCTTATTTTACATTTTGGGTCTGGGATAAGAGTTTAAATGTGCTTTTTGCTTTATTTTGCTGGGGAAAAATTAGTTTATTACAACTTATTTGTTTTACCTAATATTCCTGCTACTCATCTCTGGGACTCAGGCTCCTGTTTCTGTTAAACCATGGAAAATCTATTGGTTCCTCAGTTGATCCTTATTCCAGCCACAAAAAGAAGAAAATTGTTAAACAGCCTTTGCTACCTCAGCAATCTGCTAAAGTGCCTCAGCCAAAGATGGGTGATTCTGCCCTTGCCAAAGGTCATTCCTCTGACTATTCATCTTTTTTCTTTGAGTTCTTCTGGTGTAGTCCCTATAGCAACCATGGACCAGGGGTTAGATGTATCCTGAGTACCTGATTGTGTGTCCAAATGTGCCTGGGAGAGCCACTCATGTCAGTCCTGGGGAAAGGGGCAGAGAATGTCCATTTATCTAGGCAAAAAGTTGTGCTCATCCCTAGGGAAGTTATTACCATAAATTCTGCATCTGTTTCTTCAGAAATTCCTGTCAAAAAGAAAAAAGAAAAAAATATATATGTCTTCTCCTGTTTCAGAGATCATGGACAAGGGTAATTTACTGGGCTTTATTCCTGTCTGCTTTTCAATTATTTCCACTAATATTCAAGGTCATTCTGAAGATTCAGAAAGAGTCCTCAGAGATCATTGTGATGACTTTCTCCTAGCCCAGGCAGCAGTGGATCTCTCTTCATTTGAAATGGCCAGGGGCAATTACTACAAGTTTCCTCACAGGCTGGATTTACTTACACAAGATTAGGAATGTTTGATACTTTGTAAACCAAACAACTTCAAGTAACAGCCAAAATGTTAAAGTTTTAAAACCTTTAAGACACATTTTTCTGAGGATATGATGCAGATATTGATGGAGACAAGAAAACATGCTACTAGAAAATCATATATTGGAAAAGGTTTTCCAGATGGTGACAAAAAAAGAAGTAGCACCTACTCAGGGATATTTTTCTCAAGTTCTACAACAATCGTGCATGTTACTATCCTATGGCCTGTCTTACCCCTCAATCAAGGGTAATTTCTTGGTCATTTCAGCATGTCTGCCCATAGACCTCTTCTTTCAATGCAGTGTCATGTGAAAATGTTTTTCAAATGGGTATTATATGCAAAGTATATTGGAAAACAGGTGGCTCCACCTTTGGATCTTAATTTTGTGTTAGAAAAACTAATTCTTGCTCTATTTAAATTAGTTCATTTGGATGACCTGAGGTTCTTGACATGGAAAACAGTCTTACTTATTGCTCTAGTCTCTGCAAGAACAGTATCTGAGTTGCAAGCTCTTAAGGATGGTAAGCTTTATCTAATTTCAACAAGCATTGGGCTTCTTTAAGAACTAATACTTCATTTATGCCAAAAGTGATATTGGAGTTTACCTTAAGTCAAGCTATCTATCTCCCTGTCTTCTTTACAGAGCCTAAAATGAAGGAGAAAGGATACTCCATACTTTGAATGTTCACAAGCACATGAGGTACTATCTTGTCAGAACAAAATCTTTAAAAACTTCTCATCAGTTATTCATTTCTTGTTAAGGTAAGAAAAAAAGGACAACCTGTGTCAAAACTGACTTTGTATAAATGTTTGCATCATGCTATTTCTTTTTGTTACACCAGCTACAGCAAAACTATACTAGGCAGGGTCAAGTCTCAGTCTACTAGGGCCTTGACTTAGTTTGAAACTTTTTGGAGAAGATTGGATGCTAGAAATATTCTAGAACCAAAAACTTGTCCCCCTGTACATACTTTTCCAAGCACTATAAACCAGATTCCTACTCCTGACGAAGGGCTGACTTTTCTAAGACCGTTCTCCAGGGGATCCTAGACCCTCATCCTTCCTCCATCTCAATCGACCTAAGATATGGTAATCTGCTCATAGCTTAGGCTACTGCAGTTATCCTTATAAAGGATATAGTGCAGATGTACAAGTAAACTTACTATGATAGTAAATGCTGGAATCAGTGGTGGCTGATTACTTCAAATTATAGGGGGGGCTGCAGGAGACAGCTGAATGGGTGGGGTCAATAGGAAGGGGTGCAGCCAACTAGAAAGGGGAGGAGCAATGATCAAAACAACAAAAACTGTAACTTTAATTAAATGCACTGCCCTGGGTGCCGCACCATCATTATGAGAGTTCAATCAAGACAAAATGAAGTGTAGAAGGAAAAAAAATATTTCAGTGTATTGGCTGCATGACAGCTTACTTAATATCTAAATGGAAACAAAAAGGCTGTGAGACATGAAAATATAAATTATGTTTTAAATACATTACTGGAATGCCAGTCAAAATAAAGTATAAGAAAAACAAGCAGCACTCAGCTCAAACCACTTCTGCTTGCACTGCAGTTCTAATTATAATTTATATTCAGCTTTATTAAAGTACCAAGTAACATGCTGAAAGTAGCAATCTCTGTATACCCCCACTTTTAAAAATGTTTCTTATCCAAAAAAGACCTGCTGCCTGACAACAACTATCTACTTGTTTCATGGGGAAAACATAATCAAAGTAAAAAATGAAAAGCAAACAAGAAACAAGCTCAAGATACATTGCTTAAAGGATTACTGCACAGGTTATGGACCACACACGGTAGATTGGCATTCTTTTTAGTTTACAGGTAAAGCCTGCAAAGATGACTGCAAGTCTCCAACAAATGCAATGAGCTTCTTAAAATAATGTAATCCTGTCCTTTATTACAAATACTGTCATATGCATTTCAATATCCAAGGCTTATACGTTGTCTAGTTATGTAAGTATTCTCTGCATGGCAACAACAGAAAGGCTTTCAATGTTGGCAATTCTTTAGCAGTATGCTTATTACAGCTTACTTGCATCTTACAATCTCCGACAAGCTTACCTTCTAGTCATTAAAGCATTGCTACTTAAAATCAGAGCAACAGGCACTTTCTGATGAATAATAATAAGCATAAATCAACAGTATACATATATGACAGAAACCAGAACATTCTGAAACATCAAGGACAGATGAAACGGCACTGTAGTACTTGTATCAACCTTGGATGGGGGGATACTCTGCACATTTATACTGCATAACTGCTCCTTGCCTTGCTTGGACACATCCAGAGTCACGACATGGGGGAGTGGGGGGCAACAAGTATGTCACAATTTGAAATGTCTCTGGCTGACCGTGATGTCCCTGACACATTTGTCATACCTTTCAACATCAGAGCAAGAAATATGGACAAAGCCATACATAGAAGTGGGACAAAGGCCCAAAAATAAAAACTATTTTTAAATAATGCTCTTATAAACTTTGAAAGATAATAGAATAGTAGGTTTTGCAATAGTATGAATTTTCTGAAGGGTATGAAATCTGAAACTCAAATGTCTGTCATTATTTTCTAACTTCAGTTTTAAATGATTTGCCACTAATTTGCCAAAAAACACAATTTTATGAAAAATGGATCAAAAATGTGATGAAAATATATAAAATAGCCACAAAAATACAGCTGGGAACCTGTCAAAGAAGGGACACTTTTTAAAATATTAGTACTGCTAACTTGAGCAGCTGAAAAAATAAAAGAATCTGCATGCATTTCTGAAATAAAACTAATCTAGAATTATTACAGTTATTTATTAATTGTAAACCCTCCACGTTTTCTTCCAAAATTGCCATTTTGTGGAGGGATTATTAGGGGAAGAGCAACACTTTGAGACAAAATCAGGGACAGTTGAGAGGTTTGGATATGCCTAATTCTATAAAGCAATTTATTTGCACGTACCTGTCAACCTGTTAATGCAGGAAATCTTGACAAGGCCAAATCAATTGGGGGAGCATATAAACAGTACTAAAAATTGCTCTTGTATAAACTGAGACAGTTGATAGAATAACAGGTCTTGCTTTAGCATGCATTTTTCTGAAGGTTATGAAGTCTGAAACTTAGTGTTTGTCATTATTTAGTGACTTAATTCCTAAATGATTTGCCAGAAAACCACAAATTTTATGAGGAAAAAAAACAAAAATAAGAAGCAAAAATCTATTCATTCTGTAAAAATCTGGACAGTTGAGAGGTATAGTTCAGCCGGGGATGTCTTTGAGTTTGCCGCCCTTCCCCCTCACAAAATCATGGTGGAATGGAGCCTCCCCCCTGCAGCCATTCCAATGAACCATTACTTGGCTATTTCACCCTATTTACCATAAACACTAATGTGCATACTGCTTTACTTCTACAATGATTTGGACTTCATTTGAAAGTTTTATTTTGCATTTTACAGCACAACACACAAAGACATCTGCTAAATAAAGCAATGCAGTCTCACAATGAAAACAGCCTTAGCATTAAAACTTCTCTGACCTTGAAACTCCCATTAATTGAAACAGCATTGAAACCCACATCCAAAAAAATACATCTGGCTAGTGGCAGATAAAGATTAACTTTGGACAATTTTCAAATGATAGGCTCATTGCACATAAAACATACATGTGTTCTGTGATGCACCTTCCTGATTGCATTAAATTACATTCCTTGTATAATGCAGAACAGTTGTTAGAGGGTGTTTTAAATTTATTGCTTTGAAAATTTTTCCAGTAAACAATGAAACAAAATGCATGCACCAATAATAACAAATCTGCCCAATTGAGAACATTTCCATCATAAAAGTCTACTCAAACTTCTACAATCTACCAGTATCAGTAAATATGCACAATCTCTACAGAAGTAAAAGTCATCTGAATAATTCCACATTAAAAAGATCTGTAACTAACGAAGAGGTTGCTGCTAGCAAACAAAATTATATTTCATTGTTTCATCTACAAATAAAGTGCCTGTTGCCCTTGAGGAATAAATTGCCTATATTACATTTAAAAAAATGATAAGCTAGTAATATTGCAATAGAGAATGGATGGCAAATAACGAACAGGTTCATAGTTACTAGGTATCTTCACCAAAGAGGACATTCTCAAGATGGCAGCATCTACCCTGTTTACAACACAGTACAATATCAGCAATACATCTACATACTGTGAGAGTAGAACCCACGGCCTTCTTCATCAAAAGGAATGATACTACCTATTGTGCTATTAACAATGCAAGCAATCTTAGCATAAGCAGCACTAAAATTTTCTTCCCCTGCAGCTCTCAGCTCCTTGTAAAATCTGCTTGACACTCGGCTGTATCTCTCAACTTTGCAGCATAAGATTATCTGGAAAATGCCAAAATGTATTGGGGAGGGACAAAAGCCCAAAAACATGGCAACAATGAGGGATGCCTACAGTAGGTCATAATATCCCAGTCCTTTTTTATGTTTTGATCTGCAACAGTGTAGAGAAAGCAAACCAATGTCACCATAAAACAATGTTATAATGTATTTAAGAAACAGTAATAACCACATCCACAAAAAAGTCAAAAGCACTCAAATAAGCAGAGGGTTATGAAAGTCAAGACCTTGGCTATCCACCAGCAAAATGAGTCCCTGCTGCCTACATATAGTGAAGGTCAACACCGTGCCACTCAGTATATATGCAGGGATTCACTTTAGAAGATCGAAACTCCATGACATTGAAATTCAAAACACTGAGACCAAAATCTTGAAAATTCAAAACAATGAAAATTCAAAACATTGAATCCCATAACATTGAATATATAGAAAACCAAACATTTATTATATGGTAGCACAACTACTTACAGAAACAAATAAAAAACAAGCCATATTACACTTCTCCAACAATAACTAGGGTGGCAAGGCCCCCTGCACCCCCATGTAGGGGTTGCAGCCCTGCTACTTAAATATATCAACTCTGAGATTGCACTACACAGAACAAAATGACAACCATACCATTCCGCGCTTCATGACTGCATGTTTAAATTGCAAAAATCTATCCTTAACCTTCTCTTAGAAGCACTACTTCACTGTTAAAACATTATACATTACTATATATCTCTGAGATACTTACCGGAGTTTGATAGGTAACCTCAGTCATGTTCCCTTCTTACTTGCTATACTACAACATAACACATCTTAGTGTAGTGTAGTGGGATCTCAGAGTTGATATATTTAAGTAGCAGGGGGCATGGGGGAGGCAGCCCCTCCATCATGGGGTGTGCAAGGGAGCTTGCCCCCCTGTTTATAGTTGAAGAAGTGTAATATGGTTTATTTTTTATTTGTTTCTGTATGTAGTTGTGCTGGAATATTGTCCATGATGATTTCCTATGTGTTTTCAGTGTTATAGGATTCAATGTTTTGAATTTTCAGTGTTTTGAATTTTCAAGATTTTGGGCTCAATGTTTTGAATTTCAATGTTATGGGCTTTCGATCTTATAAAGTGAATCCACGTGCAAATACTAAAGTGATTTGCCAATGATTCTATGTACATTGTGGCATTTTATGAGTCAAGTGTCACAATGTATTTTCCTGCTTGCCTATATTTTGGTTCAATTTTAATAAAAAACTAGGTAAACTTTTTATTAAACCACACCTGCCAAAAATTTAGTTTCTCCAGTTGTGATGTTACTATAGATTAACATCTGGTATGCTTATAGAATTGAATTGGGCACTTTTGTGCATGCATAGTGGTGAGCACATTAAAGTTTAAACTTTTTATTAAACCACAGCTGCCAAAAATGTAGTTTCTCCAGTTGTGATGTTACTATAGATTAACATCTGGTATGCCTATAGAATTGAATTGGGCACTTCTGTGCATGCATAGTGGTGAGCACATTAAAATCTCTGCATGCAACACACATTAACCTATACTAATGCCACTGAGGTTAAACTTCTCTGTTTTTCCTCACTGATGTGAGTGTAAGAAAAAATCATATTTTAAAATGAGTTTATACATGAAGGAGATGGGAGAAGGTATTATTTGGCAGTTTATGCACTGCAAACTGTGGTTCTAAGGTAAGTTTTTGAACATCAGCAAATCACTTTAAGTAAATGTGACTGTTTACAGTATTGTTTTAATTCAGGATAGAGAAAAAAAGGAGAAAACACAAATATGCAGTTACTTTAAGCACTGTGAAAATGTGAAGAGCAAACAAACAAGTATGTGTTTATGAAGGTCAAGATTCCATGTATCAGTCAAGAAGAAGAATCCCAGCTGTTTGAAATATAGTTTGCTTTAACAATATACTAGTCTTGTTAGATGTTAGCACTAAATTGAAACCTGAAAGTCAGCACCCTTTAAATGCCTATTGTTTCTATACAGGAGAAGAAAACGAACAAGAAAACAATTTTTGATGCTGCGTTAAGTAATATCACTGTACAGTTAGAAGCAAACAAGCAGATAAGAGCTGAGGAAAGCCAAGATTTCTGCTAGCAGGTAGCAAAAGGAATTACTGCTGCCTGCAATGTAGTGAGATTTAACAATATACCATTCACTTCAGGAGCAAACACTTTGTTAAAACACTACTTTAATGTCATTTGACCAATTATGGCATTGCTTCTATACAGAGAGTTGAAGGAAAAGAGAAAGCAATTAGATGGAAATAGTTTAAACTCTGAGTAAACATATTTGTTACCTTACTGGCAGTTAGCTTGGGGATGCATTCACCAGGTCCCTTGAATGTTCCATCTGTCTTGCTGTGATAGTATGCCACTTCTGCACTTGTGACTGCTCATCCTGAGGCAAATTTTATAATACAAGAGTATTCAGAAATGGAACTAAAAAAACAGAACAGACAGAAAAAGCAAAAGTAATTTTCAATGTAAGATAAATGCAAAATAAAACATCCTGCACTTTGCCTTCTCCTCGAAACTTTTGCTAGATTTGAGTGTCAGACACTTACATACCAAGAGGCTATGGCATTGAAAATGTGCTTATTTTTTGTGTGTGTGTGTGTGTGTGTGTGTGTGTGTGTGTGTGTGTGTGTGTGTGTGTGTGTGTGTGTGTGTGTGTGCGTATCTGTGTGTCAAAGTGAGTGAAAGTGCTTTCCTGTGTGACTACAATGTATGCAATCCAATTTTTTTGTCTGTTTCATATGTATATAAACAAATAAGGATATTAGTATCATAGTTCTGACTTAGCAATACTTTGGCCTATTAATTCTGTGATAATATCAATGAGTGATGATATTATATCAGCAGGTTTTAAGTCAAAGGACTATAAAATCATCCCATCTTCAATATTTAAATTTATATTAACCAGACACCTGAAGACAAATATTAGAACGGTCACTTGCATTAACATACCTAAGACTACCTGATACATTCTGTGATGAATGGTCAAATCTGGGCTATAAGCATTGAACTGTATATAGTCTGAATAGAATGCAAATTTTATACCACTTTATGCTGTATAAATTAACTGTAATTATTATGTAGTGCATGGAGGGCCATAATTATGCTCCAGTACTGAGAAAAGAAAAACGTTTTATATTGCTTCTCTGGTAACAGGCATGATCATTACAGTGCTTAGCAGTGTGTGTGGTAATCGTTACACAGACTACTATGTTCTGTTATGATTGGGTCACATGTTCAGGGCTAACAACCAACAGTCCTGATGTGCAGAGACAGTGGCAGAAGATAGTACAGCTTTCTTTCTGTTTGCTGTAAATGGATCTCAACTGTCCCTGAGTTTCTCTCATACTTTTGCACTATCCTTTGTAATTTTTTTTCCAGTTTGTCACTGAGGATTACAGTCAGTCAAAAATGGCAGAATTATAGTTGTATTCTTTTTATATTTTAGAAAATGCATACTGATGCAAAACCTTGTGTTGTATAAACTTTTTAAGTGAATTGAAATCTGCATTTAAAGTTTATCCCTTACTTTGATCCTTAGCCCCCCTCCTGAATTCTTAAGCAAATAAGCTTAGAGTTGTGCTGTTGTCTTTCAGTGCTTGCTAAGTGTTTTTTCCAGCTTTTATAGCAAGTAAAACACTTAAAATTTTTTTAACTGGACGTACATGGAGCAGATATAGCTCCATGTACTATAAAGTATTATGATTTGGTCTCTGATCATAACTCTTTAATATGTGTTCTCTGCAAGGTTGTCAAGATTCACCTCCTGAGCTTTGCTCCCAAGGTGATGTATTTGCATCTATGTCTTGAAGATATGATAATCTGGTTAAATTCGAAGATATGTTCATAATCTTCTATATGTATATATATATATATATATATATATATATATATATATATATATATATATAGATATATATATATATATATATTACACATTTATGCTTCACAGTGCTGCACAGAGCTTATACAGCTGGTTTGTCAAGTAAATGTATGCAAACCCAGTCTTCTGCAGTACAAGTCTGCAAACAGAAAAACAAAATAATTTAAGATGCAGTCATCTGTATAAAGACTGACCCTTCATATCATGCATTGAAATGATTATTTTACATGTTTTAGGTTCATAGGTTCATAGGTAGATACTGGGCTATCTGCCCGAAGGCATATATTAGCCCAGCCACGTTGTGCGGTATTCACCGCCCCTTTGGTTAGTTCTCTAGGCCCTTAATCTAGCAGGTAGTACCCTTGGCCCCTATCTAGTAGAGCTGTTGGTATGATGTCATACAACTGTTTTATTTGTTCCATTAAGTAATATTACTCCAGAAATGTTTGCATTACAACTAGTGTGTTTAGGTTTGTCTTACATTTCACCTTCATGTATTTGAGGTGAAGTTTTATTTCAAAGTGAAACACAATTTAGTTCTTACAAAATAACAAATGCTGTTACCAGATATAGCCAAACTAGTCAAAAGGCTGCATGACTAAAACAAATGGAATAATTTTTGATAATCATTATGGTTATTGAATAGGGTACACTATAATTATGCTGTTGCAAAATAGAATATTTACTGACTGGAGAATCGTTTCCCCAACATGTTGTCAGATACATTCAGAAAAGCTTCTTAAGCATTGATAACTGCTGTCTTGGATAAGTTGACCTCTGAAAAAATATGTGGCTCTAAAGAACATGAAATTAGTGCTATAAGTAAAAAGACTATCCCATGGATTAATTAAGTTCCAAAGCACAGGACATATGACTCATTTTAAAAAAGTCCTTCTTACATGATATGGTGTTTTGCGGTTCAGAGACACATTAACTATAATGAGGAGAGACCTCATTATAAGCTAATTTGCATGTCTAGGAATTGCCATACCTAATAAGAAGTACAGATCATTACTATCAATATTACCTTCCTGCGGTAGGTAATACTGTTGGCGGCCCCATCATGAAAGCAGAGGCAACCCACAGTCACTCTTACACATACAAATACACAATAAAACATACAAATCCACACACACCACATACCCCATACCTGTCTCTCATCTCATTTTCCACTGCCCATGTAATTCAGGAATGATTAAAGTGAGCCCAAAATGCTGAACATTTGAGTTTCAAACTTAGTATCCTTTAGTGAGTTCATGCTAGCGCAAAAGCTTCCTGTCCCTCCCCCTCATGCATAATGGTGTGTTGCAGGCACTGCATAATTAGGAGCATAGGCTTCTGATTAAATATGTGAACAGACACTGTCTGAGCTAATAGATAAGTTAGTTCAGTGGCATAATGCAGTGATCTATTTTGTAATGGGTGCACAGTCCAAATCCTTTTCTACTTATGTATTAATAATATATTTTAATAAAAAATCTCTGGTGTCCATTGTGCTCCCCCTATCCCTGTATTGTTATAGTGACATTAAGGCATGAAAGTTAAATATAATCTCTTGTGTCTAGTGACCCCCCCCCCGTTAATCCCCATACTATTATTTTGATGTTAAGACAACATTCAGAGTAATCCCTGGTGTTTAGTGTTGTTCCCACCCCTCCCCCAATCTCCGTACTGTTATAGTGTCATTGAGACATGAGAGTTAAGAGTAAATTGTGGTGGCTATTATTTCACCCCACCCAATGTATTTAAGCATGACAGACACTCCAAACCACTGACACACACACACACACACACACACACACACACACACACACACACACACACACACACACACACACACACACACACGTAGCCCCCTACCCACCTGATTGCACATGCATACTCATATGCTAATCCATTCATCCATTCTCACAAACAAACATCTAACTGGCCCTCTAACTCCCCAATGCTACCTCCAGAACAGAAACACACACTCAAGAATATACTCACACATGCAGCCCCTCACATACATACATACATACACACATACAGCTCCCAACCCTACCTTACCACCAAACTGCTTGTTATTTATTCCTAATGCAATGGCTGAATACTACCAAAATGTGGTAGGAGCAGCCATGCTAATCAACATGGTTGAGTGAATCTATGAAATAATCAGCACATAGATGCCTTCCTGGTTAAGTAGCATGTCTCTCATACAGACTGTAAAAAGTAAATGTCACACAGACAAATCAATTCGTAAATACTACGAGAAAAACCTAGCCAAGCTATAGTTTTCATTATGTAATATCTTAAACCTCCTGTAACAGTGACCCATGGGATATATACAAATGATCCCTTAAGGACATCAAGTGCTTCAGCTTGGCTAGGTTTTTTTTCTTGTAGATTTTACTAGTTGGTTTGTCTATGTGACTTTTTACGTTTTGCTTTGGTTGTTAGTTGGGATATTTTGCAGACACCTTAATGGTTATGAACATCAGTTGGGTTTACAGACCCTGTGTTTCTAAACCATAGCTAAGTAGCCCACTTATGCCATGTTGATGAGGTTATAAAAAGGCCAAAATATGTATGCCAAGAGCTAGTAGGGTTTGACTGTATTGGCATGAATATGTTCAGAAAGAGTTAAAAAGGCATAGATATTCATAAGCCATATATCTGAAGCAGTTGATGTTTTTAATGGGCCATATGTATATATCCCATGGGCCTGTATTATAGGAGGTCTCGTGTATTGCACAATGAAAACTCTAGCTTGGCTCGGCTTTTCTTGCAGTTTTTACTCAGCTGGACTGCCTCATTACCATATAGCAGCCTTATATGACACTGCATGTCTTAATGCAAAAGCAACATATCAGACTGTCTTTGCATTTAAAAAAGTTGCCATGGGGTGTACATGTCATGTATAACATGTGGTAACTTTTATGAACTTGGCCTTCCTTATTGCAGTAGATATTGCAAGATGTTAAGTAACTGTCTTTAGGAGGTAATTTATTACAGTATAAGAAATTCTGAAATTTATCACATGCTAAAATAAATATGTTGTCATGCTTGAAGCATTAACCATGGTTTTGTTACAATAACAATATTGCTAATATTCAGATTAACTAGGCACATTTTGAACAACATAACATAAGTAACTGTGTTTTACATTCAGCAATTATTTTATTTATTTTTTTTTTTATTTTATTTAACATTTGTTGACCGGGAATGTCTGACTAGGTTCCACAGAGCCTGTTTTCAGTGGAGCCCCAGGGAGAAATGCTCCAGATGCATGTCTTTGATATATTATGATAATGTATAAGAAAATGTTACAAACTGATACTATACAGAACTCTGTTGGGTGTAAATGATTAAAAGCACATTTTTGTTCAACTGTTGTGAGTCCATCATGGTAAGAAATGTTGCATGTACTTCTTACTGTGGAACAATAAAGTATTACTTATTTTAATTGCATTTTGTTAACAATGTAGACATGACTAAAGAAGGACACGACAGGGATTAATCACATTTGGGGTTTCTGCTACAGAAGCTTGCAGGGAAATGCTATAAAGAGGAATATGCAGACTAGCAAGGGAATGAATCTTCTGACACAGAGACTAGAAGGACATGCTTCTTGTTGAAAAGAGGTTTGGCTATAGAACAAAGCTGCCACTGGAGTCTTGGTATGACTAATTATGGGAGGCTGGTGTAACCCCTTGGCCAAGTACAGATGGTTAACACCTACCCATAAAAATGGAGACATGGTGTAATGGAGGGTACCTTTGTGTATAAAGACAATTTTGAAGTAAGTTAAAGGAACTTGAACTAGAACTGGAATCATAGAGATTCCTGCATAAACTGCGGTGACCTAATGCAATTAAAATGCATTTTGCTAAGACTGAATTTAATACTCATATTAATTCAAATAATAAAACAATGAAGTACAATAACATTCTGTAACTAATAACGCCCACAGTGTATGTTCCCTCAGGATAAATACATGTTCAAACAGACCAACAGTATGACCACTAAAGGGAGGCAAAAATGAAGGTTATCATTTAACTCATTATCACTAAGTCAGGGTTGATTAGCAAGCTTTCATAGTAATACTAGGAAGTGATTTGTTTACACATCACATTCTTTTATTTTTTGTAGGGTAAGTGTTTTAGTTATTAAGCATGGTTTTGGGAAAACCTGTTACTGCAAGAGTACCTCAATGTCACTGTAAGATTGCTCTCATTTGTATCAGTACATAACAAACAAAAGAAATGGAAAGTTTTAGCTAATTGACACTAACATTTTGGCTTCCTTATTACCATACCCAGTTACCATCTATGATTATTTTCACAGTGGTAAGATGAACAGAACTCTAAATATGAATGGTAAACTGCTCAAGTGTTTTTTTTTTTAAATCATCCACCCACACACACTCACGTGCATGCACACACACAGGGTCTGTATGAATAATCATTTGACGCTGAGTACTTTGTATGGCAATTAGTATATAGGATTAAGGAAATGAATCATTAACAAGCTGCTTCCCGCAGAGCAAATTTGATACCTTCACCCTACATTTGCCTACAGAGTGACTGAGCAAATTACTTAAACAGTGAATACTCATGGGCTGACTCTGAAAAGGGCCATGTAAATCAATGCTCTACTCAGGTTAGCAAATGCAAGTGAATGAAAAGTAACTCATGACAGGAAATTCCATTAACTTTACAATTTTATTTATGTATTTATTTAACATTTGTTGACTGAGAAAGTCCGACTAGGACAGAGCCTATTTTCAGCAGAGGCCCGAGGAGAAACACACCATACGCATGTCTTTGGTCTTTATTTACATTTGATTTTCAGAAATGTCTAGCTGGGCAGAGCCCCTTTTCAGTGGAAGACCTGTGAGAAAAGCTCCACAAAGTGTTAAAAGTCAACAGTGGTAAACTAATACAAGTTATACAAAGTGGTACAACTGCAAATCATACTTTATAGTGAAGAACTATTATACAGATTAGAATAGGAAGATAGTTACAATACAATAGCTTAAGACAGCAGAGGCATATTATAAGAGTTTAACAGGTTGTGTAAGGCATGTCTAAACAATTCAGGTGCAGCTAAGATTCTATACGATTTTTTTCATGAAGTGCTACCCAGACAGGAGAGAAGGATAGAGATGTGTTGCTGTAGAGGAGAGCAGAAGGTGAGAGGATGGTGGCACTGGGTTAGTAAACAGGTGAGGTGAAGAAGTAAAAAGGAGGAGAAAAATGCAGTAGTGACAGGCTGTGTAAGAAAACTTTGTGGGTGGGATAAGGAAACTGACAGGTATAATGCCTTGAAGGGTTCTTATGAATTTATCAGTACAGTTTAACCAGGGGCAGAGCAAGTACAGAACCATGTGTCCATCATATACTGCTTTAGATGCTTTTTTGCTAATTAGTCTTTGGATTTGTGGGATGGAGTTCCACACATTTGACACATAGCAGGAGAAAAAGAGAATCATCTACTAGGTTGTTGGATCTAGTGATGTTTAGTACCAACCTGCTTTTTGCCTGTGCATAGGGTTCTATTTGTTGTGTACTGCTGGACAATGTGGGCTAGACCTGGATATTTTTCTGGACTCTATGGGAGTATATGGGGGTCTATGTTCAGCTGCCAAATTAAAAAAAATGAACTGCACACACACTCAGGAAGTAATGTAATGCACAAGGTAAGTGAAGGAAAACTTTTGATAATTGCCTTATTCTCCACTGTAGTACAATCTCACAGTTGGTATATATAGTTAGGGGGAATATTGGATGGGTATGGGGTTTGCAGTCCCACACCTTGGCTAGTTGAGTATGCGATCTTGGTCAACTATGGCCATTCAGTGAAGGGTTTTTTTTGCTATTGTTGGTGTTTGTTAACATTACATTTCACTATTTTCCATTCAGTAATATGTGGTTCAGGTTTTTTTAAATTCGGTAGCCAAACATAGACCTGAGTGTATGAATTACTGTTAGTTAAGAACAGTCTAGGAAGTTACAGAGTTCTATCAAAAGGAGTTGCTTCTGGGAAAGTCAGTGATGGGTTTTGTGCGGTAAGTTAGAGGCAAATTTTTCTATCTTGTTATAGCACTGTTCAAGTTGGTGGAGATTAATGAATGTGTGAGCAATAAATAGGAGGGATGGGAGAAGATATGCAGTGGTTGTTTGTTTTCTAGCATTGTTAGTTAAGTAAGGTTTTATCCTATAGCAAGTGCCAAGCTTTTGATGTTTTAACAGCTTCCTTTATATGGAGATCAAATTTCAAGTTCTTATCTGTAGTTGCTTGTAGTTAAATGTGAGATGCAATTTCTATTAAAGTGCTTTTGGATTAGGTTAGTAAGAAGATGGATTTTTTTCTTATTGTATGGTTTGGATATAAACAGGAGTAGTTTATTTTTTGGGGTGTTCAATAGAAGTTGTGAGGAACTGAGCCATGATTCGACAGAAAAGAGAGGCTAGAGTTTGTTTTTATAGTTTACCGAGAATCTTAGCTGAACAAATCAGAGTTGAGTTGTTTGCATATAGTATTAGGGTGGCATGTTTACTACCTTTTCACTGATTGTTTGTGAATATGTTAAATGGGAGTGGGCCTAGGATGGAGCCCTAAGGAACATCCTTTCTTACAGGAAGAAAGGAAGAGATTTCAGAGTGCCATCTGACTGCCTGTTGCATATTAGAAAGGTAATTATTAAACCAGGGGATGGCAGATAGATCAAGCCCTAAGGATACCAGTCTAGTAAGGAGTTTAGGATGGTGCACTGTGTCAAAAGCTTTACAAAAGTTGAGGAATACTGCATATAAAGGGACCTCAGCATTTATCTGCAGGCTTATGGTGTTGGTGAATGTGAGTAGGGCAGTGATGGTGCTATGGTATGGTCGAAAACCATGCTGAGTGGGGCAGAGTCTTTTTTAGCCTGATATACAGCTGAGTAGTTGACTATGGAGAAATGTTTCTAGATTTTTTGAAAGAGAATGAAGGCTATTCATGGCCTATAGTTAGTGAACTCATTTGATTTGCCCCCTTTATAGAGTAGAAGAATGTAAGATTTCTTCCATAGTAAGGGAACATATCTTTCTTTGATCACTTGATTAAGATTAACATTAGATAGGTTAAGGCATTAGCTCACTCTAGACAACCCTGGCAGGTTGTCTACAGTGAGTGTTGTTAGTTTTAAACTAGGGAGAAGTTTATGATGGTAGAGGTTTGTAAAAGTTGTAAACATACAGTGATTAGATTGTTAAAACCCTCATGGGTGAGTGAAGTGGTTGTTGATATGTTTTTCACCAAGGAGGTAATGGATTCTATAAAGTAAGTGTTGAAGTGATTAGCTATGCTCTCTGATTTGTTGTTAGCACTGGAAGGTGGTTGAATCGTGCAGCCAGGGTTGATCAGTTTGTTTATTAACGACCAGAATAGCCATGGGTTATTTTGTCTTATGTTTTTTAGGATGGAGTAGAAAAATCCTTTATCTGATTTTATCATATTTATAACCTGATTTATAAACTGTCTGATTCTCTGGATAGTGGGATCAGATTGGGGCTATGTCCAGTAAGACCTTGATTTGTCTCTCTCTCTTTCATTAGAAGTTTTGTTTGTCTAGTTAGTCAGGGAGAAGGAATACATTTGACCTGTCTATTTCTGATTGGGGCAATTTCATTGAGTATATTTAGCAATGTGGAATCAAAGAGAGCTACATCTTTGTTGAGGTGAATAGTTTTTTTTTTTTTAATTTTGACCAGTTGACAGATTTCAGGGTGTTATATAAGATACCTGAGCTGAAGCAGGTTATAATGCATGAGAGGTTTTAGTGGAGACATTTTCTTTAATTAGCATGGATTCTTATAGTAAATATAGGTAGGTGGCTATTTAAGCTATATAGGAGGCAGTCTGCTGAATAGATTTTACTAAGGTTATTGGTTAGGATCCAATCTACAGTACTTTGCCTGTTGCTTTTTACTGTATCTTTTTGAGGCATTTTTGAGTTGACTAAAATCAAGGAGTCTGGTATTATTATTGGAGGACTCATTACGTACCACTAGCCAGTCTATGTAGAAATTGTCTAGAATTAGAGTTTCATGAGGAATATTGGTGGAAACTTCTGATGGCACTTCTGCATAGTCATTGTTTTTACCTGGGGGAACATATACTCCTATTATGGTTATGTTTTGGTGTTCCATTTACTTTAAGTGTGTCCATGAAAATTTCTGTTTTACCGATGGGGAGAGTGAGCAATTAGGTTAATGTTATAGATAATAGCCACCCCTCCTGCTTTATTTTAATATCTGTCATGAGTGAGGATATTGTAGCCAGGTGGAACAACCTTCTCTTCATGAATTTCATACATTGTCTACCATTCTGCTTTTGATCAAGATGCTCATTTTGCTCACTGAAAGACTAATTTACTGGAAGTGACTACAGATCCGATCCTCCAACAGCAGGGAAGTGCCTAATTTATAGCTAATACTGAGACTTGTTTTGCATACTACTACTGTTGTTGCATTTCATACTATTTAAGACATTTGTTCTCTTGTGAGAGAAGGGGGATTTGAAGTCTTCTAAGCTATTGTTTGCTGCAAGTGAGCCAGCACTGAGAGTTTCTGCTGGCTGCTGGTTGCTTTTGTCTTGCAATAATTTCTGGTGCATTGCGTGGCTTTGCTATTGATCAAGTGGAGCTTTACAAGGTATACAAACCATAACTGTATAGCAGCCAGTGGACACCTTTCTGAATTTCACTTCCAGGTATCCTGAATTGATTTTCTGTGTTATCCATTTCATAACTGCTACACTATATTTCCCCCCAAGTTTCAGTACTATTCAAATAATTCAATTTCTCTGATAACTGGATCATTGAAGAAATTGTGACAGCTAAGCCAGTATTGCTCTAATCATATCTGCAATTATAAACTTGAATTATATTACAATATTAGATATTTTTGTGCCGTATTGATCTCTGTCTGCTACTTCACTGTTTAGTGGCATCTATGCCTCCCCTGTTTATCTGCTGCATCATGGCAGCTGAACCTCCACCATTCAACTGATGTAGTGGTCAAACGTGGCACATAAGCCTTCCCTTCTCAGCTGTAATATGATATGGTGTTCATTACTATATAATGTCTATATCATACCAGACTTATACAAACTATTACTATATGGACAATGTACTATTTCCTGACTATCTGAAGCTATAACTTTATCTACATATTTCATATAATTCTTCTGGCTCTTCTTGTTGAAAGCCATGCTTCAGTGAGCAGTCAGTTGAGCTACTAGCAAAAATTTTAGCCCCATTGCTCAGTTATTAATTTCATTGCATGAGAATTCCTGTATGAGCAGTGAACTGCCTTGTTTTTGAGGGTAAATAAGGATTACTAGTACTAGGTGACTAAATTCCTGTTTTGGCTGATTTAGGAGCGCATTGCATTTGTACGTCACAAAGAAAGTTAACACTTTAGCTACTATGGAATCCCAGTCAGCTCTTAGCTTTTCTGTGCCCATTCTGATAACATATGATGGTTTTTGGTAGAGTACTAAATTCCTCAAGCTTTTTGAAAACATGTTATCATCCCTACAGCATAACTCATCACATGAGGCTATAACTCCTTAATGAATTGAGACGCCACCTTCCCACAGCACTGAATATTAGGTAGGCAATACATGCACAGCACAAATCACCACCATTACACATAATTAAGGCATGCTGGTTAAGAAGTCACACCCCATGCCTCCTAGAATTAGAAACTTATTAACACATATATGGTACAGAATGCTACACCTCCAGCAGCCTACATACATTTTACATTCCAGAGCATTTTCTGAAAATCACCTTGAAAAGTATAGGATAAACAAATGTAAATATTTTCTGGACAATAAAAGCTAATAAAACCCTACAGATAGCAATGCTATCAGAAGAAGAATTCTTTACTTTGATAATAGTCAGTGCATTCATAGTCTTGCCATAAATATGACAATATATTATAACATGCACAAACCCAAAATTATATTTCTTGCTAAACTTTCACCAACAAATTGTCATATCTTGGAAACTGCTTGATCTAGATATAGATTGTTAGAAAATGTTGTTAACCAGACATAAGCTTTCCCATAACAGCAATACATTTACCTATGAGTGCATGTTTATTGCAATATTTACAAAGATATGAACACATATGCTTAATTGTATAATTAGCAATACAACACCAAATATCTCTCAAGATATGCTATGTACAGTGAAAATATTGGACAGTTTTCTTTAATAACGTCTATGGTTTCACCTGATGCCATATAACAATTTGTAAGACACTTTTTTAAGTATTATGTATATATGTTAATACTGCTTATTTTTATAATTACTAACAAACAACCGAACATATTTTACATATAGTGTGATATAAATGGACATTGTCAGTGAATTTTCCTTCCCCCATCTTGGCTTGCAGGGCGCTCAGTTATGAAAAAATGAACTTATGTGTGAAAATATGAATAATATGTGATAAACACTGACTAATTCTTGTATTGCAGGACATCCAAGATTATTAATGTTAGTATCAGGTTGTTAATAACTCCTCACAATTCCTAATACTTCATATCATTACCTGGTAACTCATGTAAAGAAGCCAGGCCCCCACAAAACACCTGGATTCCATAAGGTGCAATGGGTGCTAACTGGAAGTATACAAAAAGGTGATATAGGCTTGAATGAGCTAACAAATCTCAGCCACTAGGCAGTCCCTCTACATCATCAGTGCATACATCAGCAGACATCACACACGCTTCACTGAGTAATAAGGGTGCATGCCACAAGTCATTAAGGTTTACATTGGATGTTTCCCCACCAGAATGATGTTTTTCTAAATGGTGATGCTATATGTGAGGCACACTCATACTTCAGTCATGAGGATGGACAAGAACATAGTCACACTTAGCTGTCTCTCTGGTGCCAAGGTTGAAGACAGTGCAAGGAATTTTAAAACCTTTCAAGTTGATTCAAAGATGGCCGCCGTTCTGTAAACACTGCTAATCTAGAGCTCTTCAATACTTATGCAATAAAATCAACCCAGAGGAAATACCAGGACCTATTTAAGCACAATATTCTGAGTTAACAACTCCTATCTATATCTAGAAAACCAGAAAAGGGAAAATAAACCTGAAGAATAAAAAAATCTGTCAAGATTACAACAGATTAAATGGAGCTGAGGTAAGAGACAAGGAAAAGAAGCCGTGTGCTCAGGGCACTTTACACATTCACCTCTATCTGTAAACCAAGACTCTTTACTTCCACAAAATGTCAAAGGAAGATAAAAATATGGACATTACAACAA
The DNA here is from genome assembly GCF_019279795.1 of Protopterus annectens. Lineage (NCBI taxonomy): Eukaryota > Metazoa > Chordata > Ceratodontiformes > Protopteridae > Protopterus > Protopterus annectens. Next base: position 1,881,870,794 of record NC_056728.1, on the reverse strand, counting down.
CAAAGACTAAAATCTCAGAATTATTATCTTCTGAGAAAGATCTGAACTCTAAAAGGCAGAAAATAACAAAACAACAAGACACTGCAAAATCAGGGAATAAAAGCAAAGCAGATCAACTAGCAAACCTGGATGATATAAAAGCAGTCTTACTGCCTATCCAAGAGGCTATAAAAGAAATGTCTACTCAACTGTAATCATTTGGAACTTCCTTCAACCAAATCTTGAAAAGAATGGACAAATATGAAGCCAAAACTGGGGAGAATGAGGAAAAATAGCCCTTCTATCCAAAAAAGCTGACTCACATGAAGCTGATATACAAACCATGCAAGCTAAAATTATTGATCTGGAGGCAAGATCCAGAAGGAATAACATAATCATCAGAGGCATGCTGGAAAATATACAGCACAATGAAGTGATTCCTTCTCTCATTCATATATTTGCAACACTACTCAAAGACCAAAAAACAGCCCATCAAATAATAATTGAGAGAGCACGCAGAGCCCTGAGAGAATCTCAAACTTCAAATATTCCAAGACCAGTCTATGCCAAACTACTTAACTTTCAAGATGTTAATAAAATATTATTATCTGCAAAGAAAAATGGGGGACCCCTAGTATGGAACAACAACAGAATCTCTCTAGCCCAGGACCTGCATCTTCAAATTAGGCAAGCCAGACAGCTCATGTCTCCTTACTGCAAATTCTTGATTGAAAAAAAATTGAAATTTCAAATGAAGTATCCAAATACTTTACTTTTTTCTATGGATGGGGTCAAATATTCAGTCGCCAACAATATAGAAGCAAAATCTACCTTCATGACTGTTTTTAAAAGAATCCCTGCCTTAGACAACTAGCTGCACTCTCCGATGTGATTATTGAGCCTCTGAGATCGGATATATGACAGAATAACAGCCAAGGATTTACTTCCCACATGGATTGCTCCTGCCTTGCCCTTGGCCGCATTTTTGGGATGGCGTGACCTTATTTCTCACTCTCCAGGCCACGAGAGCCCCAGCAGGAAGTGCACAACATGCACGTCATGCTCGTTTTCCCACGGGAGGAACTGAAAGCTCCTTTATTGCTCCAGAGGTCGTTTTAAGTGGTGACACTTCCAGAAGTCCGTCTGCCTATAGAGTCCCCCTTCGAGAAGTGAAGTAACTGGCTTAGCTTTCTAGAAGTTCAGAAAGAGGGGCAATGGAACTGTAAATAAAAAAAAAAAAGGTTAATTACTGAAGAGAAATCTCTAAGAATGTAAATTGCACAGTTAAATGACATATTCCCTCTTCACATAGCTACCAAATATTGCCTTTAAATATCATCAAGCATAATTAATGTGTCCATCTTCACATAGCATAAAAAGAGATGCTAAAGTATACCACACTATTAATAGTCATGAAAATGCTTAGTGTGAATAGAACAAATCACATATACCTAAATAACTGCACTCTTGAGTTTATAAACAGAGGGTTTAATTGCACCTATGGTAAATTTAACATAGTTAGTTGTGCTCTTTTTAAACCTCTGCAGCTTTACGATTTTGATGAACAGAACGAGCCACCTTATCTCTGTAAGCACAAAGATTGGTGATCAAAGGTCACAAGTGCACCACTAAAGCTGGTATTCTTTACAAACATTAGTTTCTTTTGCTGGATGCATGAGCAATACGTTAAGAAAGGAGCACTTCACCAATAAAATGTTGTGCTCCAGCACAACAGGACATCTAGAGCAGCAATGATACAACAGGGCAGTAAAAGTGCAAACTCAGTGTTACCTGTAGATATTGCAATATCCACATGTCATGTGCAGACAATGCCATCCTTATAGAGCAGAGTAATGGTCTCATTACAATTTAATACTACAAAATCTGTTCATACTATAAATATAAATGAGCTTTCTCTCTATTGTTTAAAAAATGTTCAATGCACTTTGCATGTGCAGTAATACACTCCAGTAAGGTACAGAGCATGATATATTGCACCTCCAGAGGTTGTGGGTACTTAGCTACCAGATGTTAAGGGCTTGAAGGCATTTAGTTGCACCCCTGACCTTACCAAATACCTGGACTCATTCAATGTTCTGCCTAAACTTAATATTAGAGCCTATAGTAGGTTTTGTCCCATGTATGAAGACAAACCTACCATAAACTGTATAACCTGACTACTCAGATGCTAGCATTAACACTCACACTAGTGCTGAGATCCTTAATCTACATAAATTCACTCTTATGACACTTATATGTCAGGACTTGAACTGTTCTGGTCAGACATTATACTAAAGGTAGCGAACTAAGTAATTTAATACAGAATGGAAATGTATTACTGCAATAAGCCAATACCAATAAAAACATATAAATAATACCCGAAAACTCAGCTTTAAAATATGCTACCTTTGATACCATATTTTAGACCCAGATCAATGAAACTTTATAGAAATGTAAATAAAGTCTACACATACAAATATTTAATAATCATATAAATGAACAATGCTCTTTGCTGTGTTCTCCATAAGTTATGCTATCGAGTAAATGCTACTATGACACACTATAGCTAGTCTCAGTTCACTTGAATGCATTTACTACATAATACATATGGTTCTGAAACCAAAATAGAACAAGTCTGCTTAACTTTGGTGATAAAGAAAATACATATTCTAATGTATTAAGTCTAATACAAAGTTTAGATTGGAGCTAGATGCTATCCTGTATTATATATTGGATAATACATTAAGGGTAGTAGAGCATTTATTCTCTTTTTTGTTTCCATCCTATCTTCCACAGTGATCTCCAATGATTTCCTAATTACTGGTGATTATATTCATGTAGGTGCATGCGTGTATATCGTTATATAGTTATATTGTTTTCTCCAGGACTCATCAGAATAAGAATGTGTAAAGTAAAATAGCTGACGTATGTCGAAACTGTTGTAGAGAAACTTAGCGTTAAGATCTTTTTTAACAAGGTCATTCAAGATTTAAACAACACAGGGCAAGGGTAATAAAATGGATGAGAGTAATGACTCTTGGAGCATTTGAACTTCAAATCTGAATATTCCCTCAAAACAAGGGAAGAAATAATCAGAGACAACTACCTCTTTCCAAGGAGGAATGAATATACTCTATGAATATGATTAATAAATTAAACTTGAGATAACAACTGAGAATGGATAAACTTTCAAATACCATTAGAGATAAAGTTCTTAAAGTGATGTTACCTGCCTTTAGGAAAGATCAGAACTGGTTAAAATGGATTTTTTAACTTTGATACCTTATTATAAAGCTCATGAGAAGAGACTTGGATTGCAAAAGTAGTGATTGTTAGGGAATGGGTGGGTCAGGCTTTGTACAAGTAGTGGTAGGACATATAGGGCCATTAAGATTCTTTTACTTCTTAAAGACTAATATACAAGGTTTATATATATATACTAATAATACAAACAAATACAAAAAACAAATTTTGCCAGGTCCTGTTAAATTCCTGGTCCAGGAGATTAGTGGATAGGCACAGGGAAGGGACGGGAATAAAAGAATGCTTTCATAACATGTTTTTAATAAGAAATAAACACATCCCAATATACTTACATACATTTTCAAGATTACTTACACAAAATAAAAAATTTATAAATGTTGGAAATAGACTCATGGAACATTAAAGGGCTCCAGAACATTAAGAAAAGGAAATTGTTTCTTCACCTAGCTTTACAGTCTAAGGCAACCTTCTTACTAATTCAAGAAACACACTTAACTAATGAGCAATGGGCAGATATCAAAGCGATAAAGTGGATAAGAGAAATTATAGCCTCTGAAGGCAAAACCAACAGTGCAGGAGTAGCTATTACCATTAAAAACCACTACAAAGATAAAATTTTAGAAACCAAAACAGATAAAGAAGGAAGATGGTGTTATGCAACCCTTTCAACTCCAGCTTACGATAAACCCATCCTACTTCTTGACATATACGCACCCTGTAATAACCAGCACTCCTTCTTTGCTTCATTGTACCCTATCTTAAATCAATACAATAACCACTAAATGATCATAGGAGGAGACTGGAATGCATATCAGTACCCAAAAAAGGATAAATCAAGTTCACAGCGATCATGCAATAAACAAGCAGTTTTAATATTAAGCGAACTTAAATATGACTTTAATTTATATGATCCCTTCAAATGTGGTAATAACACAAATAATGCAAATAATTTTACATTTTACTCCAACTGTCATAAAATGTGGTCGAGAATTGACTTTTTCCTAATTTCTGAAGCACTAATTAACCTTGACCCCACAGTATCCGTTCATACTCGTTACTTGTCTGACCATTCTAAAATTACCCTAAACATTACTAAGACCACCAAAAACAACACACAATATCGGGGATACAACTGGTCTCTAAACCCAAATCTCTTAAATAAAAAGGAAATAATTCATAAAGTTCAGAACACTCTTAAAATTTCTCTAGACAAGTTAGCAAAGCAAAAATGCCTTCCTGATATTGAATGGGCGGCAACTAAAGCTCAGATAAGAGGTATCTTTATCCAGAAAGCTTCTTATTATAAGAGAATCCAACTCAGAGAAGAACAACAACTAGAAGCTAAAATTAAATCATTAGAACAGGATCTATTTAAAAACTACAACACGCAAACGGAAACAGAACATTTGAAATCCCAGAAAGACCTTTTCTTGGTTCACAACAATAATCTAGCATTTCATGAAACTAAAATACTTGCAAAATATGCTAGCCATATACAAACACCGTCACGAGCACTTGTGAGGATTATTAATCAGTCTAAAACACCTTCACAAATTCCGGAACTATTTTATAAGAATAAAACATACGAAAACCAAAGATATTATCAAAATTTTCGAAATTATATACTCTCGAATCTATGGAGAACAAAACCATCTACTTGCAAATGATAGTAGTGCAGACTTCCTACAAAAACTCAACTTCCCGAAAATTGATGCGAAACAAAGAAAAGAATTAATAGAACCAATAACCATTGATGAAATAATAACAACAATCAAAAAATTGAAATCACACAAATCTCCCGGCCCAGATGGCCTCACAGCGGAGTTTTATAAAACATCCTATCTTATCACTGCAGAAATATTATCTTGCGTATTAAACTATATAATAAATAATAAAATCAATGATATAAACTTTAATGCATCCAAAACGATTTTCATACCTAAAGAAAAGGCTGATCATCAAAATCCAGATAGTTACAGACCCATATCAATACTCAATATTGATACCAAAATTCTTACATTTATTCTGGCTAATAGACTGAAAAAAATAACGGACATAATTATTTCGAGTGAACAATCTGGTTTCTTATCTTCTAGGCAAACCAGTGACAATACACTTACACTACACACCCTAATTTCATATGCCAATCAAAATAACCAAAATATATATGCACTAATTATAGATGCTCATAAGGCCTTTGATAGAGTCAACATAAGATTTTTATTTCAAATCCTACCCTATTTTAACATACCCCAAGGATTTATTCTAACCCTACAAATATTATACAGCAATCCTTATACAACATTATATATAAATAAAAGATGGTCTAATAGAATTCAAATCAGAAATGGCACTCATCAAGGGTGTCCCTTATCCCCTTTACTTTTTAACCTATATCTAGAACCCCTATTTTTAAACATCAAACAAAATGTATATCATAATGCCCCAGTAATATATAACACAAAAATCTCCTTGTCAGCCTTTACTGATTATCTCAACATATACTGTACAACGCCAACCACAGACACCAACAAAATACTTGCTATTGAAGATTTCACATCAATTTCAAACTATAAAATAAACCTTAAAAAAACTAACATCTTTCCTTTAAAAACTCCAAAATCTTTTTCACTCCTACCACTGATAGGTCAAATAAAATCTGAAGAAAAGATTAAATATCTAGGAATTACATTCTCTACAGATAACAAAAATTTTTACCTTAATAACATCAAACAAAAGTGGGACCACATTTTACTTGATCTAAAGAGATAGAAAAATCTGAAACTACCACCATTAGCTAAAGTCTCGATTATCAAAAGTAATATCTTGCCCAGATTTTTATACATCTTCATGTCTTCCCAGCTATTAATACCCAAGAAATTTTTTAAGCAAATTCATACTGAATTTGCTAAATTTATATGGGAACCAAAAAATAGTAGAATCTCATATGATAAACTGATGACTCCGAAAAACAAAGGTGGATTAGACCTACCACATTTTGAAAATTACTACTCAATCATAAATGCCAATAGAACTTTAAGAATTGCAAACTACAATAAGCTAGATAATAGCTGGTCCCCACATTGGGTAAAATTAGGTTTTAAACATATTGAAAGCCTGAATATAAATCCCAAATCAATACATTTCTTAAGTAGTAAAAACATTAAAGCATATAACCTATTGGAATCCCTTAAAAATTCCATAACATTAACACAAAATCTTTTTAAGTCAGTAAATCTCCTTCAACCCATGATGACACTGCAACCTATCCACAAAAACCCTAACTTGAGAATTAATAACAAGCTACTTGACCTGAAAAAATTCCCACTTATAATTAATATAACGCTACAAGATCTATACCCATTTTTGAATTGTCCCACGCAAGAAATAAGAAACCAGTTAGGCCTACCCAAGACATACTTGTTGATCTTAAGACATATTAAAGAACTGTGTTTAAGTTACCTTCAAGACATAAACATAAATCAAGATGACTTAATCAAATGCAACTCACTTTGGCAAGCCCTTCTACAACACAGTAAATTTATAACATGCTCATACAAACTGATCAAAGACCCGAAATTTCAAGAACGCATATTCTTATATAATTATTGGAAAGAAAAGAAAAGAAAAAATACCATTGATAGAAAACAATAAAATAATACAAGCAATCAATCTAACAATAAAATCCATATCTCTTCAAAAGCTAGAATTTACCCAAATCATGATATATAATAATGCTTATTACACACGCCTTAGACTACATAAATTTAACCCTAGAAACCCCCCATTTTTACCCACATTGTAAAGATGAAACTGCTGACCTTTTACATATGTTCTGGAGCTGTAAATGTGTATTCAAACTTTGGAACTCCCTGAAAGTACAGCTACAAAAGATGGGATATCAATCATCAACGCTCACGTGGGAATTTGCGATATTATATATTCCCCCAATTAACCTATCTAAAAAACAAACAATCATTCTCATTAATATCTTCTTATTAATAGAACTTTACATTGCTACCAACTGGCTGACCCCATCTAAAATATCATGGAATAGCTTTAGGAACGTAGCGACAAAACATATATTAGCCCACAAATACTTAATAAACAAACAAAACAAAAATCGCAATATTTTGAAACGTTGGGAAAAAATTTTCAATATTATACTTGCATAAAACATTGACTTTGGAAGACATTTACAACATACACAATAAAAATCATAACATCATATAGTAGTATACTAACTTGATGGTACTAAACCTGGAGAAAACAACTCTTATCTTTTTCCATACTATTAAATTATGAAAGCATTCATGTAAATAGTGTAAATATGTTTTAATTGATTGTTTTTGGGCCAGTTGTATATCACCTGTGTTTACTCTTGTGAAATGATGTATATTAAAAATAAACAATAAAGAAATATTATTGAAAAAAAAATGTTAATATAGCAACAGGTTAGCACCAAACTGCAGTTTCAGAACAATAAGAATAATGAGACTCCAAATGTTGGAGGTATGATGGGAAGAAAGAGATAATTGGAAACATATATTTTGGGAGTGTAGTGAGTTGTCAGAATTTAAACATTCCCTACAGACTACTCTGTCAGAGATACTGGGTGAGCAAATAGGTGTAACAAAGGAAATTATTTTTGAGCTGTGATACAGAAGCAGAGTTGTTTAGACATAGTAAGACCTTTCTGAGTTTAATTCTGGTGGCTGCCAAAAAAAAAGCAATTACTAAGAATGGAAATGGAAGTCTAAATCAACTGTACTAGAAGTAGTGAACATAGAAACAGAGCTTAAAGAACTGAAAGTGGGAACTTTATAAAAGGATAGGAGCAATTTACATAGAACAAAAATGGAAATTACAGGAACAATACATGCAGAATAATGTTTTGGAGGAGGAATGAGATTTAAGGGAATGCAGGAACTGAATGTGCTATGCAATGTTCAAATGACAATGACTGCATAGTAGATTTTCTGTGATGTATAATCTTTGCAAGTGAAAATATGTGAATATAGTTTGTTTTCATTTATAGCAATGCATGGTTGCCTATGTCATAAGTGATAATTCAATAAAGATGTTTCTTGTTTAAAAAAAATAAATAAACAAGATGATGAAAAAAAAACCTTTCAAGTTAAATGCAACCACAATATATTGGTGGCCTACCTGGGAGTGAACAAACTTTGGTGCTCTACTCAAGAGGAAATGCATACAGATATGATTAACCTTGCTAAGTATGCAGAACGAGGCAGAAAAGACTCTGCATTTAAGTGATATCTTGTCAACAAATAAAACATTATACTAAAATTAAAGGGCAGTATAATGTCTTTCAGCAATTGACTTTGCTGGTGGTGTCATCTTTGTGGATCCATCTTGTCTGCTTTGGATGAAATGACTGAAATCACTCCTGCTTTGCAAGCTAATCTATACCTCTATTACTAGGACTTTCATGTTCTGATTAAAGACATTTCTGCCTCACAGTGTCTTTTTTAAGCAAGTCCACCTATTTGACTGTCCATCTAGAAAATTCCAGCTCATAACATATTTGGGTGTCTCTGCTCAATGCTATAAATCTTAAGAAAGCATGAATATACCTTATATATATCTTATCTCTCCGGATCTAACCACTAAGCTATTAGGAATAACTATTGACAACAATCTCAACTTTGATTCTCACATCAACAATACAATAAAATTAGTTAACAAAAAAATAGGTTCGCTATATAGAATCAAACCCTTCCTCACTCCACTAGCTAGGACCACAATAGCTAGAACGCACCTAATCTCTACTCTACTCTATGCCTCACCTATATTTACCAATTTCTTTAAAAATAACCTCAATAAACTAATAACATCCTATAATAATATTGCTAGATTTGCTACAGGATCCTCCTTCAGAACCCATCACTGCCTGAACCTAAAACAACTAGGATGGCTCAAACTCCCTAACCACCTCAAACTCCAATGGCTTACTATAGTGCACAAGACCCTTTACCAACCTAACAAAACCCCAATACTTACCAGTCCCATTATACCATACAATAACCTGAGACACCTACGCTCTTCAAACAAACTTTTGATCAAAACTACTAAAACTAACAATGTAGCTGGTGATTCACTGTTCTCCAATGCTGTTGGAAAAATATGGAATAAACTACCCACTGAGATCACATCTCTCACGTCTCTCCCACTGTTTAAAAAGAATGTAAAACTGTATTTCAATAATCACTGGCTATGCTCTTGTACTAACCCAGACTAACCCTGTCTCCTCTTTCTTTTCTCTTTCTCTTCTCTTTTCATTTCTACTCTCCCTATAACACTAATACCTTTCCCTACCCACCTTAAAGCATTTTTAGCAAAATTTATGTTATATTTATTGTAATTACTATGTATGACTTTACTATGTATGGTTTTTACCTGTTTCATGCTACTATAATCATTGTTTAACAATTATATAAACCTGTAATAAATACTGGAGCTTTTCTCCCCGGGTCTCTACTGAAAATGGACATATATCCAGCTAGACTAGCCCGGTCAACAAATGTAAAATAAATAAATAAAATACCTAAGGCCCATCCTGCTACTGGAATATGTATCTGTATCATAACTTGGGTTTAGTGCACTCAAAGCACCCCTCTACTCCTGATGTTTGTTCTTATCATAAATTCAGACCTAAACACATCTACATGGAATTGTCATTCTTTGTCAGAGACACCCCTCACATTTTATTTGTTTTATTTGTAGTTTGTTTACCAGGATAGTCCATTGGGCCATACGGAACCCATTTTCAATGGAGTCCTTATAGGTTCATAGGTTCATAGGTTTATACTAGGCTATCTGCCCTAAGGCATTTATAAGCCTAGCCCAAATTTTTGTGGCTTACTCCACCCCTTATATGACAAAATACTGTGCCCATTAGTTTGTTGTGCCTCTGTCCAGCAGTGACACAGAGATAATTCCCGGGATAAACCTACGATCTCCCATCCACAGGTCAAGATTTCTCTTGAACAGAGCCAGCGAGGTGCTCTGCCTCACATGGACCGGGATTTTATTCCACAGCATAGGGAGTCTCTGAGTGATAAATCTATCCCTCCAGCATGTCCTGATGTTTGTTCTTATCATAAATTCAGACCTAAACACATCTACATGGAATTGTCATTCTTTGTCAGAGACACCCCTCACACTGGGAAGAAAAGCTCCATTACATTAGAAGTATAAAACGTTTCAGAATTAGACAACTTTTACAAATTTTAAAAAACAATTATCAGACATTAGAAAGAGAATTCATGGTAATAAGTTGCAATAAATTAGCCTGTGATACTTTCAATTATAGTCAAAAAATAAGAATGCAAATTACATATGGAGATTATGTGCTGAAGGAGGTTGTTAAAAGATATGTTTTGGTATTAGGCTGTTATGTAGGAAGGGAGCTATTAGTAGATTAAGTTGTTATGTAGGAAGGGAGCATTAGTAGATAAGGTAGGTAGTGGGAATGTTATAGTAAGATGTTATGTAGGATGAGAGCAAGAGCATTCCCATTGTGAGATTAGGTGTGAATGAAGAAGAGTTTTAAAGAGAGAGAGACTATTAGTGGTACGGATAACAGGTGGGAGAAAATTCCAGAAACATGCTAAGCAGAAGGATAGAAGATGTTTGCCCGGAGGGTGGGCAGATTTATATAGCTCGATTAAGTTTTGGAAGCTAGATCGAAGGCATCTGTTTGGATGATGCATTGTGAAGGTAGAGGCAAGGGAGGGACAAAGAGAGGGGCAAAAAATAATTTTGTGAGCCTGGATAAGTTGAATATAAGTGAGATAATTGTGGAGTTCAAGCCAGTTCAGTTGGTGGAGGGAGGTGCAGTGATGGGAAATGGATTGATGACCTGCTGCAAATTTTGAGATTTTATAGTAACAGGAGGAGAGCTGCTGGAGGTGTAGCATTCTGTACCATATATGTGTTAATAAGTTTCTAATTCTAGGAGGCATGGGGTGTGACTTCTTAACCAGCATGCCTTAATTATGTGTAATGGTGGTAATTTGTGCTGTGCGTGCATTGCCTACCTAATATTCAGTGCTGTGAGAGGGTGGTCTCTCAATTCATTAAGGAGTTAAAGATCTTTTAAAAATTATTCCAAGGCAAACATCCTACTTTTAAGTGACACCCTGGCAAAATGCCAAATCACGCCCAACGTCAGGGAACATTATCACCTATGCAAAGTTATTCACCAAAAGCCCTTTACAATTTTGTACACAGTTGTATAGAGGCATCCAATACCTACATAAAATAAGCACAGGGAAACTCAAAAAACGGCTAGCCTGGTGGTATCCCAACATCAACAGGCTGTATAACAAAAGGAATAAAATAAAGGTGAAAATATGAAGTCCAGTGCATGGCAAGGTACAAACTCCTTGTCAGACTAAATAAACACAGGCAACTTAAGTCTACCAAAGCCACATTTGAGGTAAAGTATTTTTTGTGTAGTGATGTGGTCTATAAACAGTCTTTAGAAGTAAATCTATAATATACATATTTATAACATTCCCTTGTTCCTTTCATACCTTTCAAACATTTATTAATTCATTTATCTTGTTACTTATGTGTTTCTTTAAGATGGCAGAGATTATAAAATCAGACAAGTGCAAAACTTTAAAATAGTCTCATTTTTATTACAAATTTCTTTTAAAGCCCAAGTATGTCTGCTATAAGAAATTAGAAAGGCAGGGTTGCTCCTGGTTTTCTTGGGCGGGGCTTTTATAGTCCATTTTTCATTCTGATTTTTTTCTCTTACCAAACATTGGCTTAACTTTCTTTTTTCTTTCAAGCAGAACATTATTTTTTATAGCTAACATTATTTTTTTTATAGCTAAGGTATCATATCTATCCCAATCTGTTCATTTAAACTCATCTATTGATAAATTTAAGGGCTGTTTGTAATATTCCCTATCATGACGCTGTCCGGTTCGATTCTCAGCTAGAGCGTTTTCTCCGTGGAGACATGCGTGAATGGGCGTACCTTCGTTGAAGGTTGTGCGTCAGGCCTGGCAAGCCGGTACATAAAAATCAACTGCCAATCATTAGCGGACCGGAGTTCCACTGTGGCGACCCCTAACTGGGAAAAGCCGAAAGACACAAACAAACAAACTGATCCTTCTAGAGCTTTTTAATATTTGTCTATATACAATATTAGGAAATATATGTTTAGAGCACATATTCTTTTTATGTAAATAAGTTACCTTTCTTAACTCTTTCATATGAACATTGGTCTCTATTACATTTTTAACAAATTATAAATGTATGTCTACAAAGTTTACATCTATTCTATCTGTGACAATGAAATCTTAAGCTTGAAAAAGTTTTGTTTTTATAACCATTTTTTAAGACATTCTGTATCCTGGTAATGCCATAAAGATATCTAGAAATTGTTTGTAAAATCTTTGCATTATACAAATTCTGATCTGAAAAAGTAAATTGCTCTACCTTTGTGAAACAGCGATGTTGGCATATATATTAACTATATGAGTAGCAGTGACAGTGCCGGAACACTGATAATATCAAACATCCTGAAAGCAAAATACATTATACCAAAGCACAAGTGTTACTAAATCACAAATCATGTTAATAAACATTTGACCAAACTAAATGTGTCACCCACTTGTGAAACTAGGAATATCATAAATTTAACCAGATACTCTGGATGTACAGCATTTTATGTTATTAAATGTAAGAGACAGCTGAAAAATCAACTTACTAAGCATGTTTCAGACATAAAAATATGTAGCTGCTAAACATGTTTCAGACATAAGAAAGATGTATGCCTGGATTCAGCAAGCACTGCACGGAGTGCAGGAATAGTGCAGGTGCTCCTGGAGGCATTATGGCCACCGTGAGATCTTGGAATAAGCTCCAGAGATATGCAAGAGCGCTCCTGCCCTATTCCTGACACAGTTCCTGTATGCAAATTATCCAATTTTCAGGTGAAAAACCATGCAAAGGAGGTGAATTTGCAATCTAGGAAGCTGTCAGCTGGCCACGCAGGACTAGTGCAGTGTGCAGAAATGTACTCAGTTAGTAACCGAGTACATTTCTGCAAACTACAAAATGGAGCTATGACAGCTATGTGTAACACATGCCAATGGCCAAATATATGGCCATTGGCATGGAAAACAGCTGGCAAAAAAAAAAAAAACTTTTATTTTTTTTAGCCGACTTCGGTTGTTTAAGCATAGGGCAGTGGCGCGCAAATGGGATCAGGCCGAAAATAAAATAAAAAAACCCTGAAATAAGCATTCTAACCAAAATCACTATGTTGTCATTATACTCAATGGCAGGCAAAAACATGGCTAGTGAATAGTGGTTGCTAAGGGGGAAGGCTCAGTGTGGGACCTGTAACTATGCATTAGCAGGCAATCCTATGCAAATGAGGGGAATGATACTGAATCCAACATTTCCCCTCAATGCTAGCCAGCACCCAACCGTGTAAGTGCAGGAATAGCATAGTTCAAGCCTAAGAGTTAGCTGACATCATGGAGGGGAGGTGTCAGGCATACTGTAACCTTACTGGTGCCCTATGGCTCAGATTTGCCCTTAGCTTAGCAGAGCTAAGCAAGGGGTTGTGTCTGAGGCTGCCTAGCACTCTTTATATTGCCTAAGCAGGTGTGTGCACTGCGCATCGGGTTTTACAGGAAAAAAAAAAGTAAACCAGGAAATAGCAGCTCTGTGCACATCTGAGCACTGTGTTTGTGCGACGTGCCCCCGGGCTTAAATAGGGAGGCAATGGGAAGGGAAACAGCAGTAGGAAGGTAACATACCTCTCAACCTGGAAACATCAAAAATCTGGACAAGACCCATGAAAAATAGGTACAAATCTGTACACTAGTTAACGTAAAATTTACATACATAATTAGACAACCTCGCCCACTTCAATGGAATTGTGAGATATCAACTTTCAATCACAAACTGAAGTACAGAACCAAAATAATAGCACCAGAGTCCCCCTGCAGCCATTCCTATGTCCCATTACCTGGCTATTTCACCCCATTTACCATAAACACTAATGTGTGCATACTGCTTTACTTCTACAATGATTACTTGGATTTTATTTTTTTTACATTTTATAGCACAATGCACAAACACAAATAAATATCTGCTAGACAAAGCAATACTGTCTCACAATGAAAATAGACTTGGCATTAAAACTTCTCTGCCCTTGAAGCTCACATTCATTGAAACAGCATTGAAACCCACACCACATCCAAAGAAAATGCATCTGGCCAGTGGTGGATAAAAATTACCTTTGGGCTGTTTTCAAATCAGAGGCCCCTTCCACACAAAGCATGAAACATACATGCATTCTTTGATACACCTTCCTGACTTTATTAAATGATATTCCTTGTATAATACAGCACACTTGTTAGACTTAAGTTCAAGCACGTTTTAAATTTATTGTTTAAACATTTTTCCAGTAGGCAATGAAACAAAAATGCATGAACCAATAATGACAAAACTGCCCTGTTCAGAACATTTCCATGATAAAAGTCTACTTCCACACACAATAGCATTTTAAATTTATTGTTTGAACATTTTTCCAGTAGGCAATGAAGAAAAATGCATGCACCAAGAATCTTGTCATAACTCAGTTTGCTGTGTAGTCTAGATTCAGTTTATCAAACATCTTTGGGTAATATATAACTTTAAATTCCAAAATAACTTCTCTAATTTTTAAGATACAATATACAAAAGTATTAATCACAGCTTAGGTTTCTTTAAGAATCTCTGAACTCCGTAGAGTAGATCTAATTAAAGTGCCCAGGTGTTTTATGCTACAAAACTACAAAATTGCTCTCATCAAAGATGTATATGAAGGTGTGATGCCTTCCCAAAAGCTGCTGGTTATTCCTTTCAGTATTTGTAGGTCTTCAGAGTAAGAGGTCTAGCTTGTAGCAACACAATAATCAAAGAGTTTGTTTCATTATCTACTTTTAATGTCTCTCCACAATTTTATAATGAAAATACATGTTTTTCCCTTGAAATTGATAATAATGCAATTATTGGCAGTGGAAGGGAGACCACTGTTATCACACCAAACACTAATTTAATTTAGTGTCTTGAAGTGTTTTTGCATATTTAATAAAGTGCTTGTTGTTGCCCATTGCAAATATTTTGGCATAGTTTAATAGCCATATTCAATATATGCAGCTATAGCCGAGAAAATTAAAATTAGACCAAAGGAAACATTTCCAAAACTTAGCCCTGAGTGACTCCACTAAATACCCCAATAAGCTTAGAGAGGTAACTCGTTGCTGTTAATTTTGAGTTCTCCCCTTCAAAAATGTATCCACAGAAATCAGTAAGTATAAATAATGAGCTAAAGGGGTTTATCTTAAACACCTTCATCAGAGTTCATCTGAAATGTTTTTAAAAACTCTAAATATGTAGCAAGTATTGCAGATCCCTGATGAAGTTTTTTTTTTCCCTGGCTTCTTTGAAAATGGAATGTCAAGACTTTCCTAATTAACAAGTATGTCATAAACAAGCATGAAACAAAATGTGTGTGCATTCCTACTTCAGTCTGTATACACACACCAGTAAATCCTGCATACCTTCTGTCGGCTATAGACCTGTAGCTCTGCAGTTAAATGGTACCTTGTTCTGTCGGCTATAGACCAGTGTTCTCAACAGGCAGCTCTGCACTTAAATGGCTAATCATCCTTGGCTTTCAGCTCTCGAACGGCAGTCCATTCATATTGTAGCGGCTTAGATCTGTGTTCGGCAGTCCATTCACATTAGCGGCTTAGATCTGTGTTTGGCAGTCCTAGTGCATTTGTATGCATTCAAACACACATGCTGCAATTTGTTTAGGCTTCCGCATTCAAACAGACAAGTGGCAATTCATTTAGGCTTAAAAAGTAAACAGATCCGCGGCATGTTGATGGGCAGTCCATTCAAACAGATGCGAGGCATGTTGACGGAGCTGATGTCATCATGCACGTGATGACATCATTTCCGAAAGCGCGAAAATCAAAAAATTGATTGCAAAAATCAGAAATAATGTGGTGCCACTCGGGAATCGTGGCACCTCATTATTGGGACCCCAAAACTCAGGAAAGACCTAGTAATTTGGGATGGTTGAGAGGTCTGGAAGGTAATCAAGGAGAACTAGCATAGCTGGCAGGTGAAATGTATCAGAATCAGCCAATTACACAGGCAGCAGCCTAGTCCAGGCCAGAACACTACTATAAATTATGCAAACACCTTTCCCTCTGCTTTTTTTCCACATACTCTACATTTCCGGTCTATACAAGCAGGGAATTTTTAACAAACAGAAGGAACAAAATGATAAGGGCTGCAGCAGCTTTCATACATCAACATGTGGAAGAGGCTGAGGGTGGTGAAGATAAGAATGCTGTCGACCAACCCACAATGAGGAGACGGAGAAGAGTGTACAGACCCATGTCAACCTACCAGGAGCTACATGAGCTGAAGATAGTGGAGCGCTATAGGGTGGACAGGGACCTCCTACAGCAAATTGTTGTGCTGTGCCAGCCACACCTGACACACAAAACTAACAGAGGGGAATGCATCCCAGTGGATTCCAAGGTATGTGTAGGCCTAAGAATACTAGCTACAGGTACCTTCCAAAGGCCAACTGGGGATATCATGGGGATCTCACAGGCAGCAGCATCGAGGGTACTCCATCAGTTCCCGGATGCCATGTGAGCACATGCCGGTGAGCACGTATATTTTCACAACAGCCGTGAGGCATTGGCCAGCAATATGCGTCTCTTCTACCAAATAACAGAATACCCTGAGGTAGTGGGTGCTATAGACTCCACACACATATGCATCAAAGCACCACCCAGAGAGTAGGGTAGGGTCTACATCAGTCGCAATGGCTTCCCCTCCATCAACTGCCAGGTCATGTGTGATGCCCAGGGCATAATAATGAATGTGTGTGCCGGCTGCCCTGAAACTGTCCTGGAAGCTATCATGACTCCCACATCTGGCATCTGACGCAGCTGTACCAGAGATTTGCCAATGGGGACATCCCTTACCATCACCTAGTGGGGGATGCTGATTACGCACTAGAGCTCTGTCTGATGACACCCATCAGAAATGCACACACACCTGAAGAAGAACTCCATAATGAGGCACACACACAGACCAGAATCATAATAGAGCATGTGTTTGTGATGCTCAAGTCATGGTTCTATTACCTGGACACATCCGGTAGAGCCTTGCAGTATTCACCAGCTACATGTACCCAAATTGTCATAGTATGTGCCATGCTACACAATATGATCCTGCAGAAACAGCTGCAGCAGGAACAGCATGGGGCAGGGCCACACAGCCCCACACCATTGCCAAGGCCTGCACAGGCACAGAGTGACTTGGAGGATGAACAACCTGAGCCTGCCCCAGTAAGTAGAAGGAGGCATGCCCAGTATGCCCTGGCCTTGGCAAAGAGGCAATGCATAGCACATACACTGACATGGTAGGGACCCAGGGAATGACACATCTCTCTGACTCGCACATACAGTAAAAGGGATGCGAAACATGACACTACCTGTGTTTAACCATGTATAGGAAGTGTACTGTGTGCATCCGACATAGTCAGCCTTCCAGCACCATCCTCAGTATTGGCACAGCCACAATGTAAGTCACTCTTCCTATCAATTGCCGAATGGAGTAGTATATGGTGTTACTTGCATCTATGGTATGGATGTGAGCATGCAAGGGAATTGGGTGACTGACTGGGATGCCAGCAAATAGTAGATGCCTATAGTGGCAGCATGAGATCTGTTACAAATACTTGTGTCACCATAGTAGCCAGTACTAGACAAGGTGATGAACCCACTGCAGGAAATGTGCTGGGCCACAAGTGTGTCCATATGACACACACATGCCAGTCAGGGAGGCTTAAATACCCAACAACAGTCTCAGCCAGTAGGACAAGTATAAACAAACACAAACCAAGGCTGTGCTAAGGCCTCTGATTGATGGCTGTGGGTAACCTCCCCCCTCCAGGCCTACACAGACAGACTACAACAGGTCAGGCAGTGGGATGTTAGTTCTGAAGGGTAAGAAGTCAGAAACTGAAATGCAGGTCAATCAAACCTAAGACCTGTAGTACACTGATATGCCTCTAGTCAGCATGATAGGTTAGAATACAGAATGAAATGGAGTACCTGACATACCAGCACAGTCAAAGCAAATGTGTACAAGTGTCAGGTGTGCCCCCCCAAGCCTATGTAGAAATGTAGTAACAGTCCATTGTGTCCCCCCAATCCTAGAAATGTAGTAACAGTCCGGTGTGCCCCCCAATCCTATGTAGAAATGTTGTAAAAGTCAGGTGTGCCCCCCAGTCCTATGTAGAACTGTAGGAATAGTCAGGTGTGCCCCCCCACAATCCTATCTGGAAATGTAGTTAACAGTCAGGTGTGCCCCCCAATCCTATGTAGAAATGTGGTAAAAGTCAGGTGTGCCCCCCAATCCTATGTAGACACGTAGTAACAGCAGGTGTGCCCCCCAATCCAATGTAGAAATGTAGTAAGAGTCAGGTGTGCCCCTCAGTCCTATGTAGAAATGTAGTAACATGTATGTGTAGGTATAGTAACAGTGGAGCACAGATTACCTGAGCTTTCCAAGGTAGCAGGATATATTGTAGCGTATGTACAATATGCAGGTCTATGTGTGTTAGGTTGGTGTGTGTTGTATATTGTGTGAGAGTGGTCAGTACGCATGCATGGTGAGGTCTGCCCTGGTGGCCATTGCCCAGTACTGCTGATGACAGGGCCAAGTTCTCACAACTGCAGTGCCAAACACAATGCTTACCAGTATAATGCATTCCAGCAGTAAGCCATAGTAAATGTTTGGTAGTAATATGTGTCACCATCTGAAAGATGGACATGGCATGACTGTTGTCCCAGATATACAAGCAGTACACAGGGGGAAGTACCCCTGACAGCCAGTGTATAATATGTAACTGTCAAATGGACACACCCTTGGAATTGTACATACAGGTTTGCAGCACATTATCTGGGGTTGTAGTAGGGAAAATCAATGTAATCTGGCAAAACACTGGCAGACCACAAAGGTCATAGGAATGATGCATTGAGAAACAGTGGAATGCCCCATGCATATCTGCAAGTAGTGGCCATAGCACACATGCACCAAGCTCACCCCACCACCACCCAAAGGTACCTCTCTAGCCTTAACCCTGCTGTTGAGAATGAGTACAATATGACCCCCACCTGTGTATGGCAATAGCGAAAGAATGCAGCATGCAGAGCAGGTGTCCCATGCAGGTGTGTCCCTAGCTGTAAGCAGTACCCTGTCAGCATCCACATCACTGAACCAATACTGACAGAAAGTATTGGCATGAACACCTTGCACACCTACCCTGTCAACCCACGGTATTATAGTGTATCGCAGTCTGGGACTGTAAGACTGACAGAATGCAACGGCCTGCCACAGCTGGCCTGCATCACTACCAAAAGACTTACAATCCATTGCCAAAGGCCTGCGTCTCACCTGTATTGCCAATGTATGTTATGTCATGGACTCCCAAATAATAACAAAATAACATAGTCCACAGAACACAAATGCAAGGCCATGTGGACAAATCACAGTAACATGTCCACCATGTCCCACTGCATGAACTGTGGACCAACACCAAATTACTGCTGTGATGAGGCAATAACTATAGGGAAAATATCAGAGAATATTTGCGTAATGTATGGAAGAGGATGGAATAATAGAGGTGGGGGGGGTGGGAGCATGGGCGGCATGGAGTGCATGAAGTCCAAAACTCAGCCGTGTGCACATACTATCCCTGGCTGCAAACACAAGAATGTGTGGCTACAAACCTGCCGTAAACCACAATGTGTAGGGGTAATGTCCAGAATTATGACCTCTGCCTCTGGGTAACCTGTGTGAGACTGTACAGCTGTGAGGTATCGCCACAGCAAGCTATGGCCATACTGTCACATCAATCGATGTACAAGCATGGGATCCTCTGCCACTACTGTACCAAGGTGCTGAACTATTTGCACAGACCCAGCATCAAGTGTCTGCAGCTTCCCCTCCAGAATGGCATGATCGTGCAAGAATATGTAGGCTGCTTACCACAATACTGGACACAGCTGTATTCACCTTGTGTTCCCCAGGACATCACTGTAAGTAAATATGTCTGCCTGACAGTACTTGATTACATAAAACATCACAGTGTATAACAGTACATATGTCTGAATATCTCTGCTAACACCAGGACCATGTAACAGAAGCAACACCAACACAATTACTTACAGTAACCCACTATCCTTTGCCCATTTGACCCCATATTGTCAACTGATCTACAGATATCCTGCAGAAATGGTTTGCTACCTGTAGGTTCAGAACACAAAAGTCTGCACTGGAGTACAATCTACCTGGAATGGATTCACACAGTCAATAGAGAAGGTCATACTAGGCATGCTCCCACATTTAAAGAAATGAAGCCGATGTATGGCAACAACAGTGGACCATGCATATCTGACTGTCGCAGATGTTAGTGCATACACTCCTCAGTAAGCAACAGTCATGATTGGCACACACATTGGATAGGAATACACACATATACCCAAGGACAACACATTATAATAAGCCAAAAGTATACATACAAAGATGGGTGGAAGAGAGTGACAGTGACAAAGATGCTTCCATCATGAGGCATGTCCCACCCAGCACCCATCCAATTGGCTAAAACTATATGATGTGCAAATGTCAATCACCATAGACATATGCCTCTGGAATCCCTCAGCATTATAGCATCTGTGATGCTAGTGCTAACTGTGCAACAGGACTGTACAAGTCAGTACCCATCTAGCAGTTGTATACACATGCCTGTGGAATATAAACCTGTGTGTGCCTGAGTGTGGTGTGTCTGCCTCTAGATGAATGGGTTATAGCCCATGCACACACACTGCACTCCCCATTGCCCTACTATGACAAGCCTGCTGATGTCTTCACCTTGAAATACACCTTTGGGGACATAGTAGCCCATTAATCTCCATGGCGTATCCTATAACTGCATAAGGCTGTACTGTGATGTACTAGTCAGGTAGGAATTCTAATCCAAGACGTGCCAACTGTGTGTGTGTTTGTCTGTGTAGGGATCAATGCTTTTTAGGCCAGTCACACTCACTACAATATCAAATGCCCTACTTTGGCATGCCACTGATGTCATTAACTTTGAAATACACCATTGGAGAAAAAATAGTTCAGTAATCTCTGTGGTGCATCCTATAACTGTGTAATGCTAGTGTGATATACTAGTAAGGCAGGAGTTCTATTCCGAAACATAGCAAGTGTGTGTGTGTTTGCTTGAAGCAATGCTTTTGAGGTTATTCACAGTCACAACAACCTCCAGTGCCCTTCTTTGGAAAGCCTGCTGATGTCATTCACTTTGAAATACACGTTTGGGGAAGGAGTAGCTCAGTAATCTCTGTGGTACATCCTATAACTGCATAATGCTGTAGTGTGATAAACTAATTAGGTAGGAGTTTTATGCCCAGACATGGCAAGTGTGGATGTGTGTGTGTGTTTGTCTGTGTTGGGGGCAATGCTTTTGAGGCCATTCACAGTCACTACAACCTCCAGTACTCTTCTTTGGAAAGCCTGCTGATGTCATTCACTTTGAAATACACATTTGGGGAAGGAGTAGCCCAGTAATCTCTGTGGTACATCCTATAACTGCGTAATGCTGTAGTGTGATAAACTAGTTAGGTAGGAGTTCTATGCCCAGACATGGCAACTGTGCAACTCTGTGTTTGTAAGGAGCAAGTTTTTTTTGGCCATTTACAATCACTATGCACACCAACAAATGGAGAACATTGATAACTGAGCAGTAACAGAGATCTGATCCAAGCCTCCAGAGAGCAGCCCTGCAATACCAGGTACAGCTCTCAACACACCTATTGGCCACCAAACCAGGACCAAAACAATAAAGGTGGAGGAGTGTCCATGATCACCAAGGATATTCACACCACCAGGCTACTAGCCCAACAGAATGTGTCTGAAATACCCCATGGTGCAACTAACAGTAGGCTAGACTGCATTCCAAATTGTATAGCTTGCTACAGATCACCCACCATGCCCCATGATACCCGCTACAACTTTTGAAACATACTGTGAAATATTATGATACAAGCAAACAACCTAATACTGGGTGAGTTACACTACCCTGCCATAAACTGGGAAAACTACTTGTGTACCAACACGTGTGCCCAACAGTTCTTGGAAGTCATAATTCCCAATGCCACGGATCATGTAACCCATGATCCCATCAGGGGCTCAAATATCCTAGAACTGGTCATTACCAACATGGGACATCAATGCTCCACACCTATGGTCACCCCATTTGTGGTCAGGTATGCACATGAGCAATCACCCTTAACATCGACATCCCACCCCCCACACCCCAGTAAGGACACCTCTGTAACACACATCTCCAAAGCCAATGTCATGCTACACATGTCAGATTTGACTAACATCATAACACCCATGCAGAAGGTAACTGAAAACACAACAGGTGAATCATACATGAAGGCACTGTATGAGCACATCCACTCATGCATGAATCGTGCCATCCAATATTGAACCAAGATGCTCCCCATCCAAGAAAGGATGCCAATGTGGTGG
Source organism: Protopterus annectens (assembly GCF_019279795.1). NCBI lineage: Eukaryota > Metazoa > Chordata > Ceratodontiformes > Protopteridae > Protopterus > Protopterus annectens. The sequence goes on along the minus strand of NC_056728.1, from coordinate 1,881,847,871 downwards.
CCCCCTTCCATAAACATACCGTACAACAAAAGGAGGAAACTTTTGAAGAAATGGGGGACTTTCTAGGTTGCAAAATACTCACTTCCCAGCTACAGTAAGAGGCAGAGACCCCTCATAACATCCACCAAAGCTAGTTACTAACATTATATAGCAACAGATACCAAAGACAACTGCAAGCCATTCCATAGCTATGTGAGGAATCTAAATGGCAATGCTCAGAACTGCTGTGAGCTACAACACAATGGTACTAAATCTACTCCTCCCAGGAATATTGTCAATATCCTGGCAGATCGATTCGGTGCCAAATGCACCCCCCCTCCCAACTCCCAAAGGGCCCATCTCAACACGGATAGATTGCCATATGCCGGTAATAATGGCCACATAGGTAAAAAAACACACTCGACATAGCTATGACAACAGCAGCCGTGGGACCAATCAACATCCCGGGCTGTGTACTACATGATCTACAAACTGCACTTGCACCTCATCTACATGCCATGTCTAATCATAGCCACACCTCAGGCATCATGCCCACTGTTTGGCATACAGCTACAATTATTGCAGTCCATAACAGGGGATCCACCCTGGATTCTGGGAACTACAGTCCCAGCAGTATGATGTGCCTGCTCTACAAGGCCATGGAATATATTATCATGGAAATTAAAACAAAGGCATTGGCAACCTACAAACACTGGACCCTAACCAGGTTTGTTTTGTGAAAGGCCAGTCATGCCACCTCAACCTGAGCGACAACTGTGAATCCATCTCCAGAGCCGTGGACGAGGGTAAGGTGATTCACACAGCCAATCTTGTCCTCGCCAAGCCCTTAGAAACCATCCCCCAGTCTGGAATCATAGATAAATGTATCATGCTGGCCATCAATCAATGTCACCTGATGGGCTGTCAACTGTTGAACTGCTGTACAGACACAACCCACACTGTAAATGTAGGGGACACCAACCCAAACCCCAGACAAGTGACAGTTGGAGTACCTTAGGGTTCAGTCCTGGCACCGCCCTTGTTCGGCATCTACTGCTCTGAAGTACAGTCCAACAGTAAGAGGCACCGACAAACAAAGGTCGCAGATGACTGCACACTGGGAGCCCATATCGAATACCTACATGATGTGGATATTCTACAGAAGAGCCTTACAGAAAGACATGCTTGGTGCCTGAGCCATGGCCTCAAGATCAATGCCAAGAAATATATAGCTATCCCCATTGGAAAGGGACATGTACCTGTGAAGTACCACATAGGTGGCAGTACACTAAACCTCTACAGTGTGATAACAGACTTAGGGACACAGGTGGACAGTGGTCTTACCTTTGATAATCACATTGCCACAACAGTCAGGAAACTCACCTATGTGGCACACCTCCCACTAAGGGCTTTACATCCAGGAAAAGGAGCCCATTGTCCAATTATGGGCATCTCTCAGTAAGCCAATACAGACTACAATGGCCTGCTACATATGTACCTCACAAGACATCTGCAACAAGTAGAGAGGCTGCAGACATACCTCACAAAATGACCACAGACCTAAACCAGATGCCCTATGCTGACCGTCTGAAAATCAGCTAGCAATACTGTGTCACGTATTGTGTTGTAAAAGGCAGTCTCTGCTTAACATAACATGCCATATCAAACCCACAGCTTTTGGACATGCTACACTTACAGAATTCCAAACCCTCACAGCCACGTGATCCATGGATTCAAACCCTGTCATCACCATGAACAATACATGCAGGAGGGATGTGTTCCTGACCCAGAGGCTCCCCAGACTCTGGAATAGACTGCCCACACTTGTCAACAGAGTGCCCCTTTGGCCCTCTTCAAAAGGAACCTGGATGATTGGATGGGGGATAGGACATTGACCCCGGGGATCATGTCAGCTGCCCTGCTAGACAGGGGCGCAGAGAAGTATATATTGTGGGAAGTCATAGCCAGAGAAATGTCATGTCTAGGCATGTATAGACCCTAGGGCTGATAGCCTAGTATCAACATATGACCTTATGAACCTATGAACTACACCTTCCATTGCCCAACCTTGATATGGTTGCTGATGTCATTCACTTTGAAATACACCTTTGGGGAAGAAATAGCCCAGCAATCTCTGTGGTGCATCCTATAACAATGTACTGCTGTAGTGTGATATACGAGTTTGGTAGGGGTTCTATTCCCAGACATGGCAAATGTGGATGTTTGTGTGTGTGTTTGTTTGCCTGTGTAGGGAGAAATGCTTTTGAGGCCATTCTCAGTCAATACAACCTCCATTGCTTTCTTTGGCAAGCCTGCTGTTGTCATTCACCTTGAAATACACATTTTGCAAAGGAGTAGCCCAGTAATCTCCGTGGCACATGCTATAGCTGCTTAATGCTGTAGTGTGATGTAGTAGGTAGGTAGGAGTCACAATCCCCGTCATGGCAACTGTGAGACTTGGTGTGTGTGGGTTGTGTGTGTCTGTGTCTGTTTGTCATTCGTATCCTATGTGGAGGTGGCTGTGAGTGTGTAACAACTGGACTCATTGTGGAGCTGGTTTTGCAAATTTCTTATATGGTGGGCCTATTATATGTCACAATGGCCACCTTACAAGGATAAC